>NC_135161.1:6958910-7162269 GCF_050948215.1 Halictus rubicundus | reverse complement strand
CAATTGCGACCTTCGACTGCAATCGTTTTTTTAACAGTTCTTCATATGCGCTGTATTGCACTCGCCGGTGCAGTCGTAATACAGAGACCTACATACAGAGTTATGCTGAATTACAATTGAATTATTCCAGGAATTATAATTACAAAGTAATTGAATTACATTGTAATTAAATTATATTGTAATTTATAATTCAGATCTTCGAATTGCAATGGAGTACAATTACAAAATACTTTGTAATTAAATTACATCAATTACGAATTACGATGTAATCAAATTATAATTAAAAATTAAAAAATAATAATGTAATAAGTAATAAGACGTTGAACAATCCATTCGAAGGTTTCAAACAGAAGGAATTTATTATTTATAAATTTATAATATCTGAACAGAAATAACTTCTGCGTTACAAATTTTTCAAATTCCAAACATGAATATAAGGAATAAAGGAAAAAATAACGACAATTATCTAATGGGACTCATTAAACAAACATTAATACTATATGTAAGTAAAATGATATACATTATCTAATAACAAAAAACTGAAAAAAGGAACGTTTTTTTTAAATTATAGATAACTATATTAATGTATTTAATTATTTTTGACGGACGTGTTCCGAATTAATAATGAATCGAAAATAAATTATGGAAGGTAGGAAACTGTTTCACACCAACAACCCCTTCGCAATACTTGCTTTAACTACTGTAACGATGTAAAGGAAACAATATTTCCTATTAACTTCTTCTGTGTTAAGTTTTGAGCGTAAAATAATTTAAGAAGCCAGAAGACTTCGCGGAACTCTCCGCGGTAAGTTCGAGAGTTAATACTATAGACCGTAAAGTTTCATAAACGCCTGTTTCCCAGACGCCGGATTAATCGTACTCTGTTCTACTTACTTCAATATCCACCAAACGAGAGAGGTTGGTAGGCCAAGATCCAGGTTGATTCATTAAAAATAGCCCTAAAAGTCCTTTAAAAAACCTCACTGTCTCAAAATCTTTGTCGGTGATAAATAAATAAAATTATTTATTCGGCCTTATGTTTGCGTAGCTCTAAGTACACATTTAATGTAACACAAACACAACAGGACATAAGAACAATCCGATAGTTAAGTTACCAATCCACTTTACCATCACACGTACCTTCCCGCACTCATAATATCCCGCTAAACACCTCACCCTAAACGGCGCGACGACGCACAGTGGGCAATTTGGACGAAATCGGATTCAAAATCAAAGAACTTTCGATAGAAATGAGGTAGAGCGATGAAATTTTTTTTAAATGAAAGCTGAAACTTTGTAGAATATTGGGAAAATAGGGAGATTATTACCATCCAATCATTTCAACGAAAAAATGACTTCATTAGTTTGTGTCACAAAAATCTATTTTTTACAAAATCCTGAGATCGAAGACAAATTTTGAGACCAGATTTGAAATCAGCGTGAAAAAATCTATGGGAAATGATGTATAGCATGTTAGAAAAAATTTTTTTCCGGGCGTGGTATTGAAAAAACTAACATTTTCTTGAATTTGTGCGCGTTTAACGAATTTTCTCGAGGTTAAAAAACGTTCGGACCACAATCTCTCTATTTTTCCCATATTCTACTAAGTTTCAGCTTTCATTTTAAAAAAATTTCATCGCTCTACCTCATTCCTATCGAAAGATCCTTGATTTTGAATCCGATTTCGTCCAAATGACCCAGTGTGCGACGCTCGGCAGTAGGTCATCGTGTCCCTCGATTCCCTCTCCTTGCCTTAACGCTTCCTACCCCACCATTCGTCCATGACCAGACTCACCCTCGCTCCACTGACCCACTTCGCACAGCACCCCTGACCAACAGAAATAAATCCCCTGGAGGACGCCCGCCCGAATCACGCTGAAAAATGCCACGAATATGTTGGTAAAAGTTTCATAAAAAAATTACGAAAAATAAAGAAGTTTTGCAATTGGATTAGTAGTGGTCTTCTGGTCTCACACCGATATAGCCGACAATGTGTGGCACACTCCTCGGCGACGACAGCTCTCGTGCTTCGCTGTCCGCTTCTCCGTGCAACTTTATATCGGAGACGGATATTCCTTCCGTTTGAACGTCAGTCGCGATTGTATGTCATAGGTTTCTTATGACTTTCAAACGGTATGAATCTTAGGTTTCCAGCGTGCCCTGTGTATCTCAAATGGGACGCTCGGTGAGAACCACCGATTTCGTATCAGTGTCAGTAAAAAGAACAGCGGGACTGACATACAACGAGATTTCACTGTATTCGAGAGCCGAAGGCAGCGCCACCATTTATCTTACGGTGAATCCCGACAGATACTCGCTACGGAAATGTATCTTTGATTTTCGACGTATGATTTTCAGCGTAACTTTGAGATTTATTCGAGGCTCGATGTAAGAAGATGATTTATCCAATTTCTTTATTCGTGACGAGTATTTGGAATAGATGAAAATCACATGTTTCTTTTATTCGTATTTTTATTTGATTTTGTTACGGGACGAGGAACGATAAAGCGTCGAGACCCCCCTCCCCCGATGTAACAGAAGAATTGCTCCGAGGCAGCGTGCCCGGCGGTTTGAGGGAGACCGCGGGGTCTGGAACTCATATTTCGAGAATAAATCATTCGACTTTTTTTTTTATTTTGATAAATCCAGGAAAGGTCAGACTATTCTATTTGAACAATAAAACAATTTAATCATTCAACATTCACTTCCCTTTTAAAATATTATTTTATTTGAACTGTGTAATAACGATCGCATTACGAACGCTGCAAATAATCTTGTTTTATCTACTATCCATTTACCTTATTTGATTTTCCGGAAATAGATTCACAGTGACGTTCGCTGAAATTGTCGCGCGTGTATGGCAATCACTATTTCATTCGTGCAATAAAAAATTCAAATTGATTTTGCACACGTATTCATTCGATATTAAAAAGCGTCGAACGATTCAGAGAGAAATTCTTCATGTTGCTGTAACCGTATGTTTCTCACATTTCGTAAGAAGACGTCTTCCGTTTAACCCTTTGCACTCGAGTGGTGACTCTGAAGCACCACTAGAAATTGTTGTGGCATTATTTCAAAGAAATTACAAAAAATATTACAAAATATTTGTTACATTACAAAATTTCTATTTAATAGATTACTAAACATTTAAATATTATATGTAGAAATCGGATCAGTTTCGTATGAATAAAATGAAAATATTGTAAGACGGAAGAAAAATTTAGTTTTAGATTGAAAATAGCGCCGAGTGCAAAGAGTTCACAATTTGTTACAGCTTAAAAGTTATAAAAATCTTATTACTTATCTTATATACTTAAAAAATAAAAAAAAAAAGTTGTAAAAATCAAGCGTGCGCAACGAGTTCTAGCAACTCGTAGCGGTAATCGATATTATGGACGTAGTCACCAGACTAACGCTTGTTCCCGATGAAAGGGCCTAGCCGGTGCCACGACAGCATCCGCACACAATCCATGTTCGAAGTAGAGAAAAGAATATTGTTCATCTGAGTTGTAATGTTAAGAAGTAATGGTTCAAACTATAATGTAATTTAACGATGGAACGATGAAAATCAGCTTCACAAATCAATTTTAGCATAGTTAAATTATATCTTATATCTTATAAGTGATTATATAAGTCAAAACTCCGGAGAACAAGTTTAAAATGATTAGAATTCATTGGTTTGCAAGGTGTGTTCGAAAGCTGGTGGAAATAGTGGAAAATTGGAAAAGTGGAAATATACGTATAACATTTGGTTCGCAAGCATCTACGGTTGTAAATCTTAGTACGCTAACGGTGTACAAGGTTCCGCATGTGGTGCATTCGGCTGGCTTAAAAATTACGAAAGTGCTGGGTACAATCGGAAGGATTTTTGATTTATGACGTCCATGGTCGGTAGGTCGTCGACAGGGATTTGTATACCTGGCCTTGGTCGCGTGCTTGTCGCGTCGTACGTAAGGTCTTACGACGCAACCCAAAAAAAAAACCATTTTAATGTCGCCATTCTTTCAGTGCCACCATTTTTGGGGAGTCTATCGTTAGATCTGCCTATGCTCATCTCCGCCGCGCCCGCAGACCCAGTAGCTTGGCTTCGACGTCACACGCTACATAGTATATATGACCGCTGTAGCCAATATCTCGACTATAGCCGAAAGTACGTGTGAAACGAGGCCTGTCCCTTGCACTCTGATCCAATCGGCCGCGCATTCGTACCTATGCTCTGTCCAACGAGACCGAGGCAGTGAAGCACCCAGCGTGCGTCCTTTGCTAATTGTCTTGTAAGGGTAACTTCAACTCTGTCGCACTCGAGCGCTTATGTTTACGTCTACTGTCTCGTCTCATTGGACAAGATATAGATACGCCATCGCATTCCTGCCCGGGAACCTTGCATCTAATCATCTTTAAGTCATTATGGACAAGAATTCAGAAGTTTTCCATGTGTACATTTTTTCGTGTCGTAAGACAAAACGATGCAATTTATGTGGAATTAATTCTTCTTATTCTACAAATTATCATGTGATTGAGTCCTGAGGATTTCTTCCACTTTCACTTGGACCACAACATATTTCAATGTCATCAAAATTCGAGACATAGTCCCCCAAAAATGATCGAATTCACAAGGCATGATCCCCTTCCTAACGTGGATACTTCCTTAAAAAAAAACAACTATTCTCGTTTTTACAATATATGTACAATTTAGGTTAATATATAAGGATCTGTGATGCTGTTTCACGAAGAGGCAGGTACGGTTCCTATTTCCATAATGTTGTAGAGGAGGGATACCGATAGTTTACCTAACGAGCTGTAGAGCCCCGAGAAACCTTTTTTTTTTTTGTGCCACGCACAGCAGGGAACTGTCAACGCGGTCTCGAAAGGCCATCTGGTAATGATCAGCCGCTTGCTCGGCCGACGGGCAACGGCGGCCGGTGGGATTGCTTTAACGCCGGGACGACGGCGCCCGTTTTACGACAGATAATCGGTAACACGGCATTTGGACCTATAGTCCTGGCGTTAAACTGCCCTCAGGGGTTTTTCAATCATTAATGAACTATTAGAAAACTGTCGAAAGCAGAAAAAACCCTCTGAATAAAATGCAACCCCCTAGCATGCCCGTGAGGGTAGTTACAAGGTAAATTGGATTTCGCACTTTGCCGCGCAATTTCCGCACCTCGATGCCACGTAAAATTCTGTAAAAAATGTGGCATATTTTACATCCTAAAGTGCGGTTTTGAGAATTTTTCAGATTTTTTTGTTGCAAACTGTGGTCGTAAAAAATGAAAAACGTCAAAAGATCGGAAAAATGCAGATTTCTCAAAAATATGAAAACATGCTATTCTACTTTTTAGTACCTAAAAGTTTTTTTAAAAATTGAAATTAACAATGTTTATAACCATTTCTTTATAAAAAAAAATTGTGACTTCTTTTCAAAGTGGCGCAGAATTTGTAATTTTTTAATTTTTTTTTTTAAATTTAGGTTCATGCAAAGCGTATTATTATATATTAACGAAAAACTTTTGGATTTGTGATTTCAGATAATTAGAACGACCTGTGTGTTGCACAGCGCATTTTAGAGGAGCCAAATCCAAGCAGCTGCTGCTCAGTTATTTATGAATATTTTTATAATCTCAAAATTGATATAGGTTGTCTAGATGCTACACAATAACGTGCAATTTTTTGTAAATAAAGAAATATTGTGCTCTCTTCAAAACAAATTCGAGAAGAAACGCTTGTTTGCTTGACCCTCCCCCCTTAAGGGGGCCGGCAGGCATTTGGCCTTGACTGTCACGCTATGTTATCCTGTGCCTTTTTTCTAGACATTTTACGTCTTAAATAAGTAAGTATTTATTAAAATTAAGAGAATCTCTCAGCGGCAGCCATCTTGTGACGTCATACTTGCTTCAGAATTCGAATTTTCTGCCGAATATTGTTAATTACTCCCCGATGAGGTAGAAATTCGAAATTTGGGCTCTATACAGACATAAATTGGACTTTTAGGAAACACAAGTGACCACTTTTAAACTGCTCATTGCAATATTGAAGCGATAGTTTGAAAAGGTTTTGACCCATGCATAAGCATATGGATTTCAAAGCCTGCCGGCCCCCTTTTAAGCATAGTAAGCAAAGACGAGAAACGAGAAGAGTTGGCACGAGAAACTCGTTGGTACTACGTGGTACTCCCACTACGCGCTACACGTCTTCCGCGATTGGCCGAATCGCTCAACGAAGACAGCAAACGAGCGTATTGAGTGTGACTGCAACAGAGCGATGTCGCGCGGCGACGCAACGCTGAGCTCAGAACGTTGGCGTAACTCTATTGTGCGGGCACGGCAAACAGGTCCATGGAAACCAATTTTCCTTGCATGCACAGCAAGGATCCATCAACCCACGCTTGAAATTTAGGACTTTTTTAATTAAATTTAAGACTGCAGTCTTCACGGTTAATGAGAATCCCCGCCGGGAGTAAAGCGTAAGAATGGGATCCGCAGCCTTGCATCAAGATTGGGGCGACCTCGGTTGGAATGCATCCGGTGCGGTCTGCGTTGGCGGGCTCGCTAGCTTGTTTGGGGATGGTGCAGGTCGTTTCGGTCAGCTGACGGTTGAGCCCGAACTGGAAGTACATAAAAATATAATTGGCTACATAAATATGCAGAGGAGAGTCCGCTCTATCTCTTGACTGAAACTTGAACCTTCTCGCGTGTTTAGTTTTTGCGTAACACTCGTCATTATTTATCAAAATCATGCATTTTTACAAAAACCAATATTTTTCGAAAACGTTGCGTGATAGAGCAATCCTGCTTTCGGATATGGTTTTAGAATGACAAAGTGTATAAGAATCACCCAACAGGTATTGCAAAATAATGTTGGTGTTGGATAGTGTTATTAATTGACTATCATTAACCTAACAGAAATTCTTAAAAAATAATACATAATAAAATAACAAAATAGAATAGATATCGTATTTTGGAGAACTTTTCGAGACAAATACTCCACAACACGCTACGATTATGTCTGGATCTACGCCGACGTTCAGCACTATATTTGCGCAACAACTCCTTAACGATACATGACACGTGACTGGAATTTCAAGTATTCCAACAAGATTCGGCACCGTCCAGGGAAAGCCGACACGACGCGGCATCTTACCTTACGCCTCGTTCAATGTTTTCCCCTTTCTCCTGGCAAATAAAAACACTTTGAAGAACCTGTTGGCCCATGAGATCCAGTTTGATTGACATTGATCCACCCGCATCTCTCTTTCACTCTCTATTTGTTCAAGACGATTCTAGGAAACACCTTCGAGTGCCTTTCTGCTTGCTCACGAACGGTATCAGCCCTGGCCATTTAGTGAAGGAGGGTATCAATTCTATTGGATCAGTTTCTTATTAAGTCATGCTATGGCAATATATTTCATGGAACAACAGTTCTTTATATAAATTTATTAACAAGAGAAACTTTAAAATTAACAAGAAAAACTTTTTAACTACCCCCGAGATGGTTGGGTAATTACACCCACCCTCCTCCACAGCCAATGGCGGTGGTGGGTGTTATTTCCGCCCACCGCCGTTATTTCTGCGTCAGCTTGGCAAAAGAATATTTTACCCGGAAAAATATTAAAATCTTGGAATGGCCAGCCAGGTCTCTAGATTGAAATATTATGGAAAATTGCTGGGCTTATTTAGCCAGATGAGTATATGCCGGTGGAAGACAATTTCGAACCCTTGACGAATAAGAACCTGCATTGAACAAAACTGGGCAGCGTTAAACAGGAAATTTATTAAAAAATTATATAAATCTATGCCACAACGTTTAGTGGCAGTTATACAAACAAAAGGCGGAGTTACGAAATATTGAAACATTATTTTTTTTATACATATTCTTATATTTTAGTTATTTTAAGAAATTTGTGCTATCATTTTGACGGACCGATTTTTCGTTTAATGTTACACATTCTCCAATAAAGTTCTTTCTTCGCGTAATAAATGCGTTAAAACATATTGAAGCAATTGGTTATTCTTATTACGCAGTATACAGGTCACAAACAATGCAATATACTACTTGAAAAGCTGAATACCATTTATCTGTATAATGTGCTATCTTTTTGTCGCGGAGTGTACATAACACGGGTCGGGTGTATCGGTGTGAGACCAGAAGACCACTACTAATCCAATAAGAAAACTTCTTTATTCTTTGTGGGAGTCGGGTGAAATGACTGAGGCCGTGTTCGCGGGTATACGTCTTTATTCGTCGGTGGACCTTCAACCGTCCTATACCGACGTTCGCGAGCGAGTGTCGATCACATGCCTTCGACCGACCGATTCTCCCTCGCGTCAGTCGATTGTTTAGCAGATGGCGACCGTCCCCGAAGCCGAACTTCACGTGTTTCGCTGCGGCTTTCCGAGGACGGTCGCCGCCGCGTATACATTGTATGTTGTCGGTGGTCGGCGTGCTCTTTGCGCGGGCCGCCACATCACCCCCCTTGGTGAAATTAGGGGTTCGCTCGCTTTTATTTACCGCTACAAGTTTACTATTTACAATACTATATACATTGTTGCTTACAAACTACTTATACTAATGACTAAATCTAAGGAGTCGCCGCATAGCGGTCGGGAAAATGAACGCGCCTTCCCGATCTTGTCGAGCGTTCGATTCGCTCCCCCGTACTGGGGACCGGAGCATCGCTGTTGACCCCCCGCGGCGAGGGCCTGTCCAGGTGTACCCTGCTCGTCGTCGTTTAGCAGGTACGCGGGTTTGAGGCGATCTAACGACACCGGAACCACTCGATCTTTAACACGAATGTTAAAGTGTTTCGGGTGCCGCTCAATCACCTCGTAAGGACCGTCGTACGCAGGCTGCAAAGCACTTTTCAGTGCGCCGTGCCTCACGAACACCTGCGTCGTCGTATTGAGGTCCTTGAATACAAATGTTTTCTTTTTTCCGTGGCGCGTTACCGGCGTCGGACGCAACCCACGGAAATGTTCGCGTAATCTCGCGATGAACGCCTCGTCGTTAACGTTCGCGTCTCGCCGGTCTAAAAGAAGCTCGCCCGGTAGGCGAATCGGTTCGCCGTAAACCATTTCGGCGGAGGTCGCTTGAATGTCCTCCTTCCAGGCGGCTCGAATGCCCAGAAGGACGATCGGCAACGCGTCGGCCCAGCTGTCCGCGTGGCAAACGATTGCCGCTTTCAGCTGGCGGTGGAATCGCTCCACCATGCCGTTTGCCGTCGGGTGGTACGCGGTCGTACGGAGGTGTTTCGTACCGATAAGGTGCGACAACTGCTTGAACAACGCAGATTCAAATTGTCGCCCTTGATCGGTAGTGATTCGGTGGGGTGTACCGTATCGGGCGATCCACCCCGAAAATAACGCGTACGCCACCGTCTCGGCGGTGATGTTTCCGACGGGGAACGCCTCCGGCCAGCGCGTGTAACGATCGACGCACGTCACGCAGTATCGATATCCCCTCGACATCGGCAACGGGCCTACTATGTCCACGTGGACGTGCTCGAAACGCGCCGAAGGAATTCGAAAAGTACCGACCGGAGCAGACACGTGTCTACCCGTTTTCGCCCGTTGGCATGGTACGCACGCTCGTGCCCAGGCTTTGCAATCTTTTTGCATACCTGGCCAAACGAATCTTTGTGCGACCAATTTCGCGGTCGCCTTGGCACCGGGGTGCGCAAGATTGTGTAGCGACGTGAACACGTGTTCTCGGAACTCCCTCGTTACGAATGGTCGTAACGCGGAAGTCGAAACGTCGCAGTACAACTCGGTGTTGTCGCTCGGTAAATCTATTTTCTTGATATTAAGAGAGGAGTCGGGTGATCGCAGGAGCGTTCGGAGCTCCTCGTCCTCTCGCTGCGATTTCGCGAGTTTCGCGTAATCTATCGCGGTAGAGATCTCCGCTATCCGGGATAGAGCATCGGCGACCACGTTGTCTCGACCGGCCACATGTCGAATGTCGGTTGTGAATTGGCCGATGAGGTCCAGATAGCGGAACTGTCGCGGCGTATGTTTTTCGGGGCGCTGCGCGAACGCGAAAGTTATGGGCTTATGGTCGGTAAAAACCGTGAATTCGCGACCCTCGACCATATGCCGAAAATACCGTACAGCCTTGTATATCGCGAGCAGTTCCCGATCATACGGACTGTATTTGCGCTCGGCCGCCGTTAACTTCTTTGTAAAGAAAGCCAACGGCTGCCATCCGTCGCGTGACCGCTGCTGCAACGCAGCGCCCGCCGTGAAATCCGATGCGTCGCTGAAGATCGCAAGGGGCAGCGTGGTGTCGGGATGGGCCAGAAGAGCTGCGTGCGCCAGGCTTTCCTTGCACCTCTCGAAAGCCTCGATTCGCTCCGGAGTCCATGTCACCGGTGCTCGTCCCTTCGCGTTACCCTGGAGGGCCGCGTTGAGTGGCGCCTGCATCTCGGCGGCCGTTCGCACGAATCGTCGATAAAAGTTGATTACGCCCAGAAACTGTCGAAGCTCTTTCACCGTTTCCGGGCGCGGGAAAGTTCGAATCGCTTCGACTTTCTCTGGAAGCGGTCGGGTACCGTGCGCGGACACTGCGTAGCCGAGAAACGTCACCTCCGGCGCACCGAACACACACTTCGCACACTTGACGAGCACCCCGTACTCGTTTAGGCGGGAAAAAAGTTCGCGTAGGTGCTCTTCGTGTTCCTCGACTGAGCTCGATGCGACCAGAATATCGTCTATGTAAACGTAGCACCAGTCGAGGCCGCGTAACACTTCGTCCATAAACCGCTGGAATGTATGCGCTGCGTTTCGAAGTCCGAAAGACATCCAGGGGAATTCAAACAGACCAAACGGGGTCGTGATCGCGGTTTTCGCGATGTCCTGCGGGTTCACCGGTATCTGGTTGTATGCGCGCACCAAGTCTACCGTAGAAAACACGCTTTTTCCCCCCAAGCGCTGCGCGAAATCTTCGATGTGCGGCACCGGATATTTGTCCGCGATTGTTCTCGCGTTTAATGCGCGGTAATCCCCGCACGGTCGCCACTCGCCGCTTTTCTTCGGTGTCAGGTGTAGGGCCGATGGCCAACAGCTTTCGGATCGGCGCGCTGTTCCGTCCCTCACCATCGCCTCGAATTCCGCCTTAGCGATGCGGAGTTTATCCGGGGCCAGCCGACGGGGCTTGCACGATACCGGCGGGCCTGGCGTCGTCCGGATGTGGTGCTCCGTCGCGTGTTTGGCCGTGCGGTGTCCTCCCGACGGCCGCGTGAGGTCCGGGAATCCCGCGAGGATCCTGTGGTAGGTGGACTCACCGGAAATCGCCTTCACGCTATCGGCACAACACGTCACTATACGACCAGCCGCCGACAGCGTCGTGACACCGTCTATTAGTTTTTTCTATTCTATTAGTCTATATATATATATGTCTATTAGTCCGAAGTTCAACGCGAACCTCACGGAGCCGTACGTTGTGATCGTTGAACCGTTCGCGGCGTAAAGTTCATATGCCGTCCTTTCGCGTGCACCACTCACACGCGAACGCGGGAAAACGCACAGGTCGGATCCTGTGTCCACCATGAAGGTGATTTTTGTTGTCCGATCCGTCACGAACAGGCGGCTTGTAGCCGGCGCAGAGTCGTTCGCCGCCATCAACGACCGTCCCGCCGGTTTTCCGTCGCTTGGGAACACGGGTCGCGGCACTTCCTCGCGGCGGGACCGTGCTTCCAGTGGTACCAGCATCTGCCGTCACCAGGTGATACCTCGTCGCTTCGGCTTCGCGACTTCGACGCCCTTCTTTCGCGAGGACCGCGCGACTTGGACCGCGCGCGGCGGGTGTCCATACCGACGCGAAGGGCCGCGATTTCGCGGCGGAGTTCCGCTATCAACGCCTGGGTCTCGTCCATTCGACTCGTCGATGCGGCGTTGACCTGCGGACGAGACGACACCTCGATGACGGCATCGGCGAGGGCCGCGAGGTCGGACAGCGGGTCCTTCCGTCTCGTCACCAGCACAGTTTGTACGTTCGTTGGCAGCCGCGCCATCCACAGCGTCTTCAGGAACTCGTCTGTCACGGCACCGGCGGCGAGGCCCTGCAGGCGTCGCAGGAAGACAGAAGGCTTCCGGTCCCCGATCTCCTCGCGTTCCAGCAGGTTTCGGATGTCCTGTTCCTTGGAATCCGCGATTCGCCGTATGAGCTCCGTCTTGAGCGTTTCGTACATATTGCCCTCCGGCGGGCTGCCGATAATGTCGGCCACTACGTCAGCGTACCTGTTCTCCAAGTTCGCTGTGACGTAGTGGTACTTTGTGACGTCCTGCGTGATCCCAGACAGGACAAACTGGGATTCCAATTGCTGGAACCATATTCGCGGGTTCTTTTCCCAGAACGGTGGGATTTTTATGGCCACTCGTGCTACGCCCGCCAAGGGTACGACGTTGGCGTTACCGGGCGCTAGCGGGTCAGTCATCGCTGCGTTCCGTAATTAATTTTTTTATGCACCCGAACTGCACACTACCGCGGTTCGCTCTGCCTTTGCGCGACAGATCACGTCGGGGTCACCAATTATGTGGGAGTCGGGTGAAATGACTGAGGCCGTGTTCGCGGGTATACGTCTTTATTCGTCGGTGGACCTTCAACCGTCCTATACCGACGTTCGCGAGCGAGTGTCGATCACATGCCTTCGACCGACCGATTCTCCCTCGCGTCAGTCGATTGTTTAGCAGATGGCGACCGTCCCCTAAGCCGATCTTCACGTGTTTCGCTGCGGCTTTCCGAGGACGGTCGCCGCCGCGTATACATTGTATGTTGTCGGTGGTCGGCGTGCTCTTTGCGCGGGCCGCCACATCTTCATTACTTTTTCACGAGACTTTCACCAACACATTCGCGGCATTTTTCTGATTAAAATGAAACCAAATATGATATGATTCCGATGATATTTACTTGTGTAATGAACGATGAAAGTTACTTCCCATTACAATTATATTAACGGAAAGTTAGTGTAAATATGATCCCAATTGTATCGTGTTTGGTATCATTATAATCAGAAAAATTCAACAAATATATTGGTGAAAGTCCCGTAAAAAAAAGTTAATAATAAAAAACTTTAAGTTTTGGTTTAAAGGCCAGTCTTTCTTTCATCTTTCCCAAACGCTTCGACTCTCCGCGTCTTTTTCTATCCCATATGCTGTCTTTTTTTGGCTTCCGGAACTTCAATCGTTCATTACACAAGTAAATATCATCGGAATCATATATTTGGACTGCGGCGAACTGTAAATGGCGGTGAATATCGCTGTCCTTTTCAACGTTCGGCACTGCATCAAAGAATAGTGCCCCGAGCACGACAAGACCCGAACTTTTGGCATATAAAGCGGATTCACTGTAACCAGATTTCAAATATTTATGTAAAATTTTGAGACATCAATTTTTTAAGTAATTAGATAATATCCAAATGTGAGCGTCAAAACAGAAATCGACAGGAGAAATAAGATTGTAGTTAAATGGATGCAGAAGTTATAAGCCTTATTTATGAATCTCTTCGGATTTCATATAAAAAAAAATAAAACAAAATCTATCTCTACATTTTTATATTTCATATTTTCATATTTTTACATCCTATACCATATTATGCCTTTAAATCCAACAATTCTTGTCCTCACTGTTTTTGCGAATCGTTAAAAGATATTTCAAGCGGACAGCGTTCGTGAGGCACGATTGTATAGACGGGGTATTTTCCCCTCATTTTGCATATCCTTGTCCCGGTCTAGTGCGTGTGGAAGGGCTAAATACAACACACAAGGTAACAAGATGTGTCTGTCGACAAAATGGCCGCAAATAACCATGGGATTTCACGAGATTGGAAAAAAGATTAACAATCGCGTTCGCCAGAAATGACGCATTTATTTCATTGCGTTTCGTGTATAGTCGTATGGATGAGCTTTTTCGCGTTGACGGGACGTAATCCGCGCTTATTGAAATCGAAAAATATAACGGATGACACGTTCAAATAGAGAGAAGAGCCATCGAGTCGCTCGGGTGAAAGATCAATCACTAGATTGCGAACTTTAATGCGAAATAAATATCGCCTGCGTTCATTGGAAAATACACAAACCAAATTTATTTCCCTTTTGAATCATTTAAACATTTTTAGATTTTCTAAATGCCTCTATACTGTTTTACTTATGATCCATTCATTCTTAACAGGAATCTATAAAATCTGCAGTCTTGTTAATCATTGTTCGTTTAGTCTAGGATGAATAATCTTTTAAAATATAATTTTTGTAATTCGACACTCTCCATGCGCTGTTACAGAAAACTTTCAAATTCCACGAAATTATTGATTGGTCACCGGGAACGCGGCAGTAATCAGTGTTAGGCGTGGCGAATAATTTCATTAGTACGTTTTCAGCGGCACAAGGAAAGAGTCGGCTTGTTATTCTGTGTTTACCAGGGACGTTCTCTCCTTTTCTGTTCTACATTACCCCGGTTCTACTGACAGCATTCACGTTTATGTCGGCCTAACCCTCACTTCTCTTCGCTGTTGTGTCAGAGTAAGAAGTTACAGGACCCACGGCTCGATCACTAGTCATTTAATCGGCCATGAAATATCGAAAATCGTTACCTCCTAATATGCTGATTAATTTTATTTTATTTCTACCGGCTGCGATTTCTGCCTCCATCGCTTGGCTGCTTCAACGTGCAATCGTAGAATTAGGTAATAAATAATAATATAAATCCGTTTTTACGAAGAAACGTTAAGCAACAGTGCCTGCTTTGTATTTTCCACATTTCTTCACAGGTGAGGAGAGGTGTTAGCTCCACTTTTGCCAGTTCCACTATCATAATTTTTCCAGCCACGAGGCTCAGGGACAAACAGTTTCTCTGGAAATAAAGCATCGCCTCCGGAAAGGGCAAATTTTTTCGTGCAACACAGGCACGCGCGGTTTGCTAGAGTCTTACACAGAATGTATGTCGCGGTGTGTACCACCCACGTGCTCTCAGCAAATACCACCCTTTTCTTCAGTGAGAACAGAAGCATCCCGGTGGTAACAATATCGCTACCCACTTGTGGTGTAGCTTTTCATAATTCGTGCGAAAGTACGTATCGTCCCTTTGACAGCGAAACTGTATATACGTGACATCCTTTCTTCCCACCCCTGCGACCGTCAGAGATGAGAACCGCGCCAAGGGAAGAGAATTTAGGGGGAGAATTGCTTACGGCGTTTTTAATACGTCTGATCGCCATACGGTTGACCCCTCGTGTTTTTGTTCTCTTCTGGCTACGACTTATTCCTCGTCGGTCACTCGCGACTCCTATTTAATCTGTGACTCATTGGTAGGATGATAGAAAACATGATGATGGGAGAGAAATAGTTAACGCATTGGTTACCAGCGGTTGTATTGGCAATAGACTTCATCATATGATATTGTTTAAGATGTCCTTTTTTAAAATGTGGTGTCATATACGGTCGGTAAAATATCGATAGAAAGAGAAATAATTACAGTAGAACCTCGCTTCGTCGACCGTCATTTATTGCTAGAACTCCTCGTCCCTTTCATACTCACAAGGGAACATAATCAGATGCGAAAATCCGATTTTGATGAAACTTGTGGGAGCTTATAGTTCTTTGAAAAATATTTCACACTTGTTTTTTTTTTATCGGCAACCATCCACTTTGAAGGAGTAACCAGAGGTCGAAAAAATTTGAATTTTTTTTTAAATTGTGTGTTTTTCAATAGGAAATGTAGTCGCGCAAGAAAATTTTAACAAAAGTTTGTTGTTTAAACAATATATTAAAAATTTGATTTTTTTGCGGCGCGCCGTAATTATAATTAGCACCGCGTCACGCTGCTACCTGCGCCACCTTCTTTCGCTACTAATAAAATAATAAACGACACATAACCCAGTGGTATTGTTTAAAATACTATACAGGTTTATACTAAATGCTTACATTTCGATAAAACCTGCCAGAATTCCTTCCTACGCACGCCAGGCGCAAGAATATCTTCCATTATGCATAATTATTGTTAAATGGCAAAAAAAAATCCTGAAACATGTACCCCCTATTTTGGATCAAAGATCACACACCCAAGTTTACATTAAAATGAACTAACAATAAATAAGGGAAACTGAAAAAAAATCAAATTTTTAATATATTGTTTAAACAAAAAGCTTTTGTTAAAATTTTCTTGCGCGACTACATTTCCCATTGAAAAACACACAATTTAAAAAAAAATTCAAATTTTTTCGACGTCTGGTTTCCGAGATATCCCAAAAAATATGGTTTTAACGCCCGAGTGGATGGTTGCTGATAAAAAAGCACGTGTCAAATTTCTTTCAAAGAACTATAAGCTCCCATAAGTCTCATCAAAATGGGATTTTCGCATCTGAATATGATCCCTTGTCAGTATCGCCAGATAAGGTGAGGCAGCACAAATTGACGGGAAAAAGTTACCCTCTGTCTGCACACAGCTTTATACACAAGCGAGAGAGAGAGAGAGAGAGAGAGAGAGATATCTTGTCGACCTTCCATAAAATAGGATAAAAGTAACAATATAAAAATAAAATAACCAACGCCAGAAATACAATAACTTAACCTACAATAAGTTACATTATGCAACTTATCACAGAAAAAATAATAATACACAGCATACCTGTCTTTTCTCTCTCTCACACACTCACACACACCTCCGCCCCCTTCCCTAACCTCATCGATCGACTCTTCCAGTCATATTCTCCCACCATTCGCCCACCTTCCTCAACCATTCCTCCCCTTCCCCCTCGACCCGAGCACTGCCCAAACCATCCCCTGCCATCCTCTTCCGTCATCCCCTCCCATACACATTTCCCATACGTGTTCAATAACATAATTAGTTTATTTTATAATCGTTTGAGGTAATTGTGAAGTTATTTTTCAAAATTATATCTGGTGCCCAGATTGTCGCGTTTGAGTATACTTTATACCGACCCTCTTTTGACATATTTGAAATAAAGAAATATAAATATTGAAATAATATAATACTTGAAATTGCTAATGTATCAAATGAATCAATACTATTTTTATCTGCAAACAGGAATATGGAAATAAAGGTGGGAAATAAATTATTTCGAATAGCTATTTCTTCTTTTAACTAAAATTTTTCAAGGTCTGCCTAAGGGTCAGTATAGTGAGCTCAAAGTTTCGGGACGAATAACAGTGAAAAGAAAAATCATTAGCTTATGGCAGATGTGGAAAAATGGAAGTGTCTTGATTCGAGAATTTCTGTTTCCCAAGGGCTTTAGTACAGTGATCCCAAAATTTGGGAATGAGTGATAACCAATGGTAAAATCATTAGCTTACGAAAACTGTGTTATTTTATATTTACGGACACTAGGTTGTTCGAATTGGGCAGGAAACGGCAGTAATCGGACACTTTCGAAAAGACGATAACACTCATTGGGCTTCAATTTTTTCGAGACTTTAAATTAGTTTCTTAGCTGATGTAAACAATTTTTTTGAAAAATTTATGTCAACCGCGGAGAAAATTTGTTGTCACATTTTTTAATTTTGCACATCATGGGTGAAGCTGAACCCAAAGAGGGTACTCTGGCCCTCAATGTCAGCCGAAGGGTGGCATTGAGGGGTGTCGACGACCCGGCGAGGAGGGGGTAACTCGGTAGAGTGAGGAAAAGGGCTCAAGACCGCTGTTATTTTCAGTTATAATGGGGTGAGCACCGTTCCGGTTAGCTACGTACACGGTAAACTGTCGTCGGCAGTTCCTCTATTTCATCGGAGTTTCGTATTTCCCCGGGCGCGTTGCCGCCGGACATTCGAGTCGGCGGTTTGTAACGAAAGCCATCTTAAACGAACATGATGAACTACCCTTGCCACCCGAAGTGTGCGTGGTGAGAGGGAGACGAACCGCGACGACGGCCGAGTCCTCAATACAAACAAAGTTCGGCAGTCGCTAATTTGCTGTGTGTGCGTGCCGACGCACAGCGGCACCGAACAGCTGATTGCTCGAACACTGAGAAAAGAAATAAATTTCAATGTAGCTTCCAAGGCTTGAAAATTTTTATTTTGCATAAAAATCACTGAGCAACAGTTCCTTTAATTTTTCTAAATCGACGATGTCAAAAGAAGTGTGCATAAACGTTCGGAAGAATATATGTAATATTAACAATCCCAGAATTATAAAAATTAAAATAAGAAAATTGGATTTACACTGAACGACTTTCGAGCCCTTCACGCGTCGTTCAAATTGTGAATGCGTGCACCTACGTATCTGCAACAGCACTGATAATAATAATTCGATAATTTTCTTCTTCGTTTCTCCTCTTTTTGATGGGAACGAATCGGTGTATTGGTCCGGTGCAGTTAGGTGGACTTTAGGTTAGGTTAGGTGGTCTTTGTTCGCTGAAAATACGTCGACGGAAATTGCCGTATTTCCCGCGTCTTCTTCCCGAAGCGCGTAGTTCGGCGAATATTTATAGTGCTCGGGCGCATCAGGATGGCTGAATTATTTGTTGCAGTCGGGCTTTTTCCTTCCGTTCGACCGTTCTGTTAATTGCGCTGGTGACGCTTGAGCAGCGTCCGGAGAACATTTTTTAATTAAACTTGCTAATGGGGACCAGCACTAATGGCTGAGGAAAACGCATTAACTAAAATCCATTAACGACCCCCAGTACGAGGTAACCGATGCATCAAGCACAATACCTGTCGCGCATCCTTGCAACGAAGCCTTTGAGAACCACCATTTTGCGGGTCACTGGTCGAACCAGACTGGAACGCTTTTTGAGGTTTTTTAAGATGGTAATGGCAGAAAATATTGCAGGGTCAACTGCTCGTATGGAAAACTTGAATATATACGAATCTCTCTTTTTGGGATGTTATAAACAAATTTGCAGAGCTCCTTTCGCATCAATCTGCAATTCCAGACTGGTAAAGTTGACTAGACTAACTTCAGCTTCGACAAAATGATGGATTCAGTACAGTTCACAACTGGGTTACGAATTACCGCGAATTAAATTGTAATTAAGAGCCGAGGGTAGTCACGTGACTTTTTCAGAGTCATCAGATCGGTAACTGTTGTATAATTTCTGTTCACAGCCTTCAGGCACTGACTTCAGATCCGTCTTGGTATTGATCCGACGGATCTCAAGTCTGTGACTAAACTGGTCACATTTTTTGCTCTGTATTATCGATATCATGAATTCTGACGGCGGAAACGTGCTTCAAGTTTTTCGCTTTATTTCGCAGAGAATCAGGACAAAATATAGCTCAATTTGTAGCAGGTGATATTATCTAGCGCGCGCTACTCTCGACTTTTTGGCCTACTACTAATGCTTATATTAATATTACCAAATATCTGCATAATCTCGTCAGCTCACGATCAGCGCGCGCTAGACTGAACCTTCCTCTTTCAAAGAAGCGCTTTCCCAGCGAAAAATATTCTCATATAAGGACGAAAAGTTGAGGCACGTAAAACCATTTTTCGCCTATTTTTGTCGGTAATGTGGTCACTGTACCTTATCGCGAATCTGCGGAGTCTTGGCTCTTAAATGCAATGTAGTTTGGCGAGCAAGCAGAGGTAATTGAATTCCCTTAACGAAGGAGAGAGGAAGAAAGAGAGAAAGAGAAAGAGTAATTCGAATAAAACACAAGGAAAGGGAGAAATGTCATTCCACTATTTCAATTACGAGATGGTAAGACCAAATTGGCGTATCTGTTACAATTTATCTTTGATTCATTATACTGGCGACGGTCTGCGCGCACAGAGGAAATCGAAGGTACATTTCCGGGACAAAGGGCATCGGCTATTTCGTTGAAGGGTTCGAGAACGAGGTCGTTGCGTTAAGAACGGAAAAACTGCATAGAACAAAGCGAAATGGCACTCGTCGCAACAACTCAATTTTCACGGGACATTATGCAACACGCGTCAAAGGAAAAGTCGGGTAAGCGGTTGACAAAGGGACGAATAAATCCGCCTTGATCTTGGAGGCGTTTATGCGTGACTTTAGATAGCCGTGTTAGGGAGCATAAGAACGTGGTTAGGATCTTTTCCAGCTGAACGAGCCGCAATCACGCTCTTAGGATCTCTCGTGTCCGAGCACGTGTCCTGTGCGAACTTCTCGCCTCTTCGATGTCGAAAGTTTTCCATTTCCCGAGGGTTCGCGGGGATATAATTTAACTGCGATTGCTTGACAGTGTGGTTACATAGCTGGTTGTGGAAGAGAAAGTTGTTACCTCGGGATAACGAAAATGGCGATATTCCTAGTAGGCAAATAATAAAATAAAATTTATTAAAATTTAGAACCAGCGAGGTTCTCAGGCAGTCGTTATTACATTTTTTGTCCATCGATTTTAAATAGAACACGCGCCATTTTGTTCCAACGCGAACTCCTTTTGGAAGATTTTTACTGCAACAGGAATTTAATCCCGTTAAATTAATGCGAATCGTCAATCCATAGCCTACGGCTTATCTGGAATATCAGTATAACGAGCAACGACGTGAGCGCATATTTCGTTCTAGCTAATTGTATTTGCCAATATACATCGACGGTATATTAATTACATGTTCGTCGTGCATTCGAACGATTTGTTAGCATTTCTCCATATGAAAGTTTGGGATGATCAATAGCAGAGCCCGCTCCAGCGGTTACGAAGCGTCGGGCAAAAAAACAAATTGCAAACTTACAGCCAAAATTGCGCCCCTAAATATTGGCGCCCCGGGCAAGTGCCCGGGTTGTCCCGCCCCCCCCCCCCCCCTAAAGCGGGACCAGGCAGTAGTCATTACGAGGTTACAATCGGTTTGTAGAAATGGAAATTATGAAACGAAATGAAGTGCGTTCAGCATCCCTGGTATGTGGAAAATTCGATCCTCGGAAATTGAAGCGCGTTTCCGGTTGGATTACCGTTCCCAATGCCCCTTTCTCTGTAATCGTGACTGATTAAATAAACTTTATTAAACGTTGATGGCCTGCCGGCTAATTACACTCGCAGTCTATCCGTGCAGAGCCAGACAGAGGGTCTTGCTGATCGATTCGCGGATATTAAAATGCGAGACCATGAACGATGCTTTTCATCCCTCAGCAGCCAGTACTTACAAGCTTGTGTACGAGCGCAATTAAGAGATTGCTGTTCCTTGGGACCGTATTGAATTTACTGTAATTAAATTGTGAACCTTTACACATTTATAGTGTGAGAAGATCTTCGAAAATTTCTAAAATTCAGAGTAAATTGATTGGACCTTGCAACATGAAGTTGGCATCATGACTTTGTCAGCGCTTGCGGCCATTTTGTTGTACGTTTGATGAATTAGTCTGCGCTGACCTGCCGAGCGGTATTGACGCGTCGTTAGCGGAAATGAAATAATTATGTAATTATGTAATTTGTCACAGACTTATCCACTAACGACACGTCAATACCTAACAGGTCATCACAGCAACCACTGACATAGTCATGTTGCCAAATTTAGAAAACTAATAAGACATTCAAAATATCGGTATGTTCGCGTTAATTCGCACACTGCTGTATTTTAGTCATCTACAAGTCTAGTTACAAGTCAGCGAAAAAATTGGACAACAAATGACCAGAGTGTTGTAAAATCACGATTTTATATACTTGAATAAAACTAAAATGTCCGTTTATTGACAAGTCGCATCGATAGAATGCAGATAGAATTTTTTTTGTGCAGAGTTCTCGCCGGTCCGCAAACTTACAAATCAATTAATCCGATCTCGGTGGAATCGACTAATTGTCTCATCAGCCTCTGTTGCTTGTATAAAGTGCATAACGAGCGATCATTCAATTTCCCAGTGAACGAGACTCGCCCCTCTCGGTTTCGCAGTTTCATAACTATTGTTTCCCGGGCGGGCTTTGTCAATTTCGCGCGCCGCTGGGTGAACCCATGTCTGTTAACTTTGAATGAACATCATTTTATCTCTGTTCATCTTCCCTTTTCTCTTTCTAGTATTTTGTAATACAAAGTGATTTCTCTATATATGTCGCCAAGGCCTGCATGATACTTGACGCTGGCAAGACCTGTCACATATATCGAGAATTCACTGTATTACGATTTTATCTCTGTCGTTAACTTGGACTAACACGTCGGTCACATGCTAGTGACGTGATATTTCTTTATCGAACTTCAAAATCAATATTTATTACCACCTACAATTTTCTTTCGATGTAAGACGATTGGTCGGGACTTTCGAAATTTTTAGGTGCATCGCCTGAAACGTTTGCTTTTACTGTGGTTATTATTGCATTTTATTTTGACGGCGAAAATGTGACCGGGTCCGAATGGCTCTCGAGTGGCTTTCAAGAGGATGCAGTGACGCACGAACGAACACGAAATTGTCATTCCACGCTGGAACATTTCTACAGAGAGAAAATCGTGTTATTCCCGTCAACACCGCGTAGCTGCTGAGTGAGAGAAATCAATTCCGTGTTTTGACAGCAGGTTCTTCAGCAACTCAATTGCTTTATTTTATATCGTTATTTAAGTACCAGACGCATGAATACCCATTCGAGTGTTTTGTTTTGATAAACGTATCGTAAACATATTGAAATATATTTATTGAACGATCTTCCGTGAATGCGTTTGCGCAGTCTGTCGACGCTCGTGAATTATACAATTTTTAATCTTTAGGCCTCTAGTTCCAGTGTCTATTCACGCGCTTTTTAGACAAATGAAGATTTGAGAACATTGTTTAGACTCGTTTCAACGGGTCCCGCCGTTTTAGTGTTATTTTACGTAATTTTTAAACAGATCGATATTTGGGAACGTTTAAGGGATTAAATTGTCCATTAAAAAATATTCTTCTTGACAATTTTCGTGTAGAACGAATTGCTTCCGCTAACTCTTGAAATGACGTAGCACAC
Organism: Halictus rubicundus; assembly: GCF_050948215.1. Taxonomy (NCBI): domain Eukaryota; kingdom Metazoa; phylum Arthropoda; class Insecta; order Hymenoptera; family Halictidae; genus Halictus; species Halictus rubicundus. Next base: position 7,139,446 of record NC_135161.1, on the reverse strand, counting down.
GGGAGCCCAGGTTCCAATTTCAAGAATGCAAAAATTATGCAGGAAGTTAAAATTGCCTGTCGATCCATCTCGATCACGATTTCTGGGTCACAGATTACAATTATTCGATGTGTCCGTTCCCCGTTTCTTCGAAATAGTCAGGATTCCTTAATCCAACCCACCCCCGTTGGTGATCGCGCGAGCAGCGTGTATGTACGTTGCTTCTTTCTTCTCGTCGTTCATACACCCGAGGGCTGTCTTCTATTCATTTTCGCCACTATCTTGTTCGTTCGATTGTTGTTAATTTTGCCCGGCTTGTTTCCGGACGACTACACGGTGCATCAAATTGAGAATTTAATTCGCGTCGGAAGATACAGGGGTGCGGACCCCTTTGTTTGTCCTCTCCCTATTGATCGCATCCATTCAGCCTTCGAGGACACGTGTCGCCCTTCGGTTTTCGACCAGCGCCCGCTGGCATGTTTTTGCCTATCATTTGTCGGCGTACTTCGTGTCTCATCTTTTTAATCCGGCCCTTGATTCAGAGTAGACGTTTATCAACTGGACAAAATCGATTCCTGACCGTTTTGTTGTAAAAAATTATTTCGATAATATCTTATTAAATATATTAGATTTAGAACATATGAAAGTAGTATCTAGACACTATTTTTTCATAATAAAACTATTCTAAGTGTGTGCAATAAAAGCTCTGCGTACAGTTAATTTCAACCACGATCCTAACCTCCTTTAACAGGTTATGGGCCCAGAGCAGAAAGAAGGAAATTAACGAAATACGCAACTTGACCTATACGGCTACGCGACGCGCAAAAATTGCGAAAAGTGACGCCAGAGATCGATCGAAGATCTGTTCTCGCGTACAGTTCCGTGAATCGATAAGTGAATGCAAATCGTCGCGAACGCGTATACACGTGCCAACGAAAAACAAAGTGACGCCGTGCCGCCAGTGAACGATCGAATAAGAAAAATGGCATTTTCGAACACCGTGAGGTTAGAAGTGCTAACACGTGAAAACTACGACACTTGGAAAATTCAAGCACGAGCTGTCTTGACGCAAAGTGACCTTTGGGAATATGTGTGTGGCGAAAGCGAGCCCCCCGTCGTAGGTGGAGAAGGCGATGCCCTCCGAGCATCGCAGCAAGCGCACAAAGCATGTTACGTCCTCCGACTCCCTTTGGGATTGATCAGAAGCCGTTAGAGCCGAAAACGGACGAGCGGTAACCCGTTCTCGAGGCGGGGATCGCTTGGTATCGCTTATGGAGAAGGGTTGAAAACCCGTGTCGTAAGGAGAGGGAAGGTGCTGCAGGTACTAGGTCTAGGTTATTTCGCTAAATAAATTGATTTTGAAACGATTTTGTAGCAGGAGTAACGAAAACAACGTATATATATTCTTTGGAATAATGAAAGTTTTACAAAAATAATAAATATAACGGAGAGTGAGAATATAAACAATAATAGGAAACGAGATATAAATGTAACTGTAGCTATGGATAAATATTAACGCTTGCTAGGGGGCTGGGGGAACAATTTGTTCGCGTAAAAGGTGAAGCGGGGATCTGTCTCGGTGATTTTGAAAAACTCTGGAAAACTCGGATAGCAAGGGGTGAGAGGGATGAGTTTCCAGTGCGGGGAGGGGAGTGGGTTGGGCGATGATCCGGTTTCCAGCTGCTGGGCTCGTCTCTGGATTTTGAAGCGGCGGTTCTCCTGAACCTTCCGTCCTGCCCTCCGAATCTTCTTGGTTCTCGTGGGTGGTCCTGGTGGTCCGGTATCCTTCTTCGCGGAGGTGGTTTTCATTGGTGGGGGTTTAGGCGGAAATGAGGAAACTCGTGCTAAACGTTCTTGCACTGAGTAGGAAGGTGTGGGCAGACAGTGCTAAGCGTTCTTGCACGGTGTCTGGGGTTTCACTTTTAAGCCAAGTACTTGTTGGAGTGAATTCCGATTTTCCTGTTTTTTTCCGGGGGAGGTATATCCGTCAGAGCATACTTTTGACTTCGAGAAAGTCTTCGTCTCAAGTAGCATCTGACGGATATTTCCGGAACTGTTGTACGGGGTGTTTATTGAGGGTGGGTTTTTTGCAGGCTAATTGATGTGCGGGCGCATCGCCTTGGGTTTTCCCTGTGCGTGAGAGAGAGAGGGGGAGCGCTAGGCTTATGCTGGCCGTCCGTGCGAGGGAGAGAGAGCGCGCCGCTGCAGGATCTACCTGTGCGTGCGGCGGAGATAGGGGGAAAGCGTACGATTCTGCAAAGGGAGCGGGCACGTGCACATGTGTTAATGCATGGGAACGTGACAAGCATGGCTGAGACAGGATGGAAGAGCTATGTCGGATCTGATACTTTCGATAAATCCATCCGAATTAAAACAGATTCGCGGCTGCAACACATCAAGAGAAGTGTGGGAAAAATTGGAATCCGTCTACGCTTCGAAGGGACCTGCACGTAAAGCGACATTACTCAAAAAATTAACCCTGCACAAAATGCAGGAAGGCGGGGATATTCGAGAACATACGACTGTATTCTTTGACGTAGTCGATAAATTGCAAGCAATGGGCATAAACATCAATGGTGAGTTGCTATCAATGATGCTATTATATAGTTTGCCCGACAGCTTCGACAACTTCCGGTGCGCGATCGAGACGCGCGACGATGTACCAGATGCTGAATCGCTACGGGTAAAAATCATCGAGGAAAGCGACGCACGAAAGCAGAAAACGACCGGAAACGAATCCAACGCCGTGTTTGTCAAGAATTACCGATGCAGAGGAAAACCATCGAAAAATGCAGAGGAAATCCATCGAAAAACCAGCGGAAAACCGAACGAAGGTAAATCATCCCCTGAAGATAGAATATATTCCAACAGAGGACATGGTCGCCGACGTACTTACAATAGCTCTCTCAGGACCAAAGCACCATAAGTGCATGAGCGAACTCGGCGTAATGCCTCTCAAAAATGCAATGTCATGCACTCCCTTCAGGAATCATAACATCGAGGGAGAGTGTTAGCACAGCCGAGGTATAGGAGTAGACCAATCACCCAATGTATTTTTCTGTCTCACGCTCGGGGGGCTCTAGAGCCCCCGTACCATTCGGTGTCACATCCTACCGTATTATCCAGAATTAATATTGTCGAACCGATATTCTACAATGGCCCTGATGCTGATATAATTTTAAATCTCATGTCGAGGATTCATATGATGAATGAAACAAAAGAATGTTGTTTCCTCTTAATTCCATTACGGCTGACACGCGAGTGCATCGAAGGAGACGTAATGTAATAATAATAATAATAACGTAACGTTTCCGGCTGACAATATTTTGGTCCCGGATCGAATCCCGCATGGAATGATTTTTTTTTTTTTTTGTTAAACACTTTTTTCTTGTTCTTTCTACTACGTCAGTCTTCTTTCCTGTGCAATTACAACTACAACAGTGTAATAACATAATTATAAGAAACTAAATTAGTTCAATATTAGCCAAAAGTAAGAACGTAGTTTAAATTTAATTTTAAAAAATACGACGTTGATATCACTAATTTCATTTGACTATTTAATAGCTACCTATTCAATCTACTTCTGATATTGCTTTTCATTTGCAGCATATATATTCTAATAAATTTAATTATTTGGGATTGATAAAAGATTGAACAACAATATTTATAATAACTAGTTTTGAACATTTTTTAAGGGTAATTAAATTTAAAAAACAAAAAGAATGATTTAAAAATACAAAATATATTTCAGTGCATACCATTAAATCCGATTCTTTTTAATTTTTTCAGTTTAAATTTCACTTTGATATCTTTTTTAGTTCAAAAGTTATAGCAAAATATGCGCCTCGCCGAACCGGGAATCGATTGCGGCTCAGGCGCTCGAAACTTCGGTAACGTGAATTCGGCGGAACGCGTCGAACAGTCGAGCTGGCATCTCACACGGACAGAATAGAGGTACGCTTGCGTGTAGCGCGTGCGTAGTAGGAGCAACATAAAGCTGCGTACAGATCTGAACATTTCGACGAACATTGCGCCGAACAGCGAACGAAACGCAAAGTCGACATTCATTTCGGCGCGATTTTGCGTTTCGGACGCTGTTCGGCGCGCCGTTTGGCGCGATGTTCGGCGCAATGTTCGTCGAAACGTTCAGGTTTGTACGAGGCCTTTGATGTATGTCGAAAAACCGACAAGCGATGGATCGACCGCGCGCACGAACGCAAACGGGTGAGCCTCGCACAAACCTGAACATTTCAACGAACATCGCGCCGAAATGAATGTCGACTTTGCGTTTCGTTCGCTGTTCGGCGCGCTGTACGGCGCAATGTTCGTCGTAATGTTCAGGTCTGTACGCAGCTTAAGGAGACGTACTGTTGCCTTCGTCGTTTATTTTCTCACTACAAACGTGAAAGAAAATAATGCAACTACGTTCTCAGTCAGTAGTGAAATAGATTGACATCTTGCAAAAAAGATCAACTACATAATTATTGATTTATTAATTCTTAACTCTTTCGAATTTTACAACTAATATTAATTGATATTTTGGATGATTCTTTAAAGCTAAAGTTTATGTTTTTTAAATGAAATATACATGAAAGTATATAGTAAATTTCAATTTGTAGCCATGCGTAAGGATTTAATCAGGATATGCTGGATAAAAGAATTTATTTTTGGGTTAGGAACAGGGGTACAGGAAAGTGAGGTATATGTATAAATTCATTCAATTGCTCGCATTATAAATCACAATCATGCAAACTTTCTCTCATCACACGTATACTCTAGCTAGGTTCCGTGGTATTTTCGCAACCGATCCGAAGATGCTCTGTCCTCTCTCGCTCGACAAGGCGTCCAGGTATTATCGCCGTACTCTCCTTGTCGAGACGAGCGGCCAGGAACACTCTTCCGTTCCCTCTCGGCAGGCGTCCAGGTATTGTCGCCGTACTCTCCTGCCGAGCCCTGGGCGGCCAGGAGTTGACCCGTTCTCTCTCGTTCGACAGGCGTCCAGGTATTATCGCCGTACTCTCCATGTCGAACGAGCGACCAGGAACAGACTCCCGTCCTCTCCCGTTCTCCCGACAGGCGTCCAGGTATTATCACCGTACTCTCCTGCCGGCGTGCTAATGCTAACCAAGAGCGGCCGTGGTCCTTACCTCGTCCTCTCTCTCGGAATAGCAAATAGGCCGAGTCCCTCCGTGATCCCTCTATTTATATAAATTCGTTGCTATCCGCGAACGTGAAATCAACACCCGGTCGTTAAGCGTGATTCGACTTTTCGAGCGCTCCCCTCGCGTCGCTTCCCCGCGTGATTGCCTACAAACTCCCTTCGCGAAACTTCTAGAAGCTTGTCGTTCCGCGTTTTGTTTTACTTTTCCGTCTCGAATTTTCTATACATGCTACAAATTTAATTTCTTTTTCAAGTTCAGTTACAAAATATATTCAAAATGGTTGCGTATTAATAGTGTTAAAAAATTGTAGAAATGCGAATAATAATTATACGTATGGAGAATTGTTATTTACGTTCAAGGTTTATGAAAATTGTATTTCTATATGTCAGAGAGGTCTATCGAAACCCGTATCGTCCAGCGGTTCTGGGGTAAGTGCTGAGCGGTCTCCCACAGTCCTCTTACCGGAAGGCATGCTTGCCTTCCCCACTCCGTGGCCAGATCCGCCCCGAAATCATCTCGATTGTTTCTTCATCCGACACGTCACCGATGACGTCGCGTCAACGGTAGCGTCGGCAATCGGCAATTAGGGATCGGTGTCTCTGTCACCTATTTCAAAGCGTCGGCCGACTCTCAGAGGTCGCCGCTCAAGGCATCAGCCGACTGTCAGAGGTCGCCGGTCAAAGCATCGGCCGACTCTCAGAGGTCGCCGCTCAAAGCATCGGCAGCCGTCCCTGATTGGGCCCGAAACATATTGGCGCTAACATATAATTTGGAAACGTAGTATCTATATTTATTAATATTGTATTGATAAAGATAATTGTAGATATATAACATAATGACATCAAATAAAAAAATATAATTTGAACCTATAGTCAGAACATCAGATATCGAGAATAGAATTACGAATATTTTCATGTAACATGTTAATAAACAGACGACAATGTCGCAGTAATCAACTATTTGAAATACTATTTTACACACTCCTCAACCCTTATAGTGCCGGAGGCCGATATATCGGCCCGGGCCTTATAGCGCTTTACTATTGGCATTGCGGGAGAAATCTAACTCAAAATAAATTTATAATACGTTATAAATGGTCTAATTTCATTACGAGAGAATTAAAAAAAAAATAGTTTTTCGTTTTAACTCTTTGTGGACGACGACTTTTTCCTATCGCTTGGAGCTAACGAAATCTAACATAAACATCGATGGTCGCCGCTCAGGCTACATACGGCATACGGCGTGAATCGCCGTGGTGTTGGGCCCTTGTCGGAATATGTCCACAGCGTTTTATAAACAACTGTTTGAAGACTCTCACGAAATAAGATCGCATTGCCGCAGTGAGACGTAGGATCAGTTAGTTTTTCTTCGATCGTTGGCGTGAGCAGTATATTTCGTTTTGTCCCAGTGACAGTCTGAAAGCGTCATTTTTGTTATCGCCGTTGTTTTCCACTTGTGTCAAACATTTTTGTTTTTGACAAACCAACAATTAGCAAGACAGGATTTCTAAAATTTTGCCACCAACCTATAACAATTACGTATTTCGGAAGAGATAATCCGTCCGGCGCTTACCATGTACCTTCGAGTTATTTTTTATGTTTGTTATGTAATATTCTTTATCTTGTTACAAAATATATCGGAAATGCAAAGTATATACTTTGTAATAAATGGTCTATATAAAATGATGATGAAAAGATGACTTTTTGTATGTGCAAATACGTTTTGTAAGAGAGAACTGGACTTTTACTTTCTTTATGATCTTTTATACCTTTGTTATTTATATAATTTTCAATGAATATAGAAAAACTAGTGTCATTGTTTTGTTCTCTATTTCGTCCTTAATATACTGCTTTTTGAATCATGTAAATATTGTTTCTTGTTTGGTTTTTATGAGCATTTTCCCAAACCCTAGTAAAACCGTGAAATTCGACCGGTTATTCTCGCGTAGGCACCTCTTTTTCGCCCGGCACTAAAAGGGTTAAAATAAGTCTCACTTTTTCAATATGTTCCAAATAAAATACTATTTTTCAATAGTACTTCAAAAACTTCTTCTTATAAATAAAATAATTTATTTGCATGATTATACGCGTGAAAAAGGTCGGCGAATGGAAAGGAGAGAGAAGCAGAGAGCTGAAGTCCCTTCTTCTCTTTGAATTACTATCCTTCTCTGGGTTCAGGATATTACAAAGAATGTAGCAGCTCTGCTAGAACTGTCGGGTTGCAGACCAGACGACAGGCCTGTTACGCAGCCATCGCTGTAGTTTACACAAATTGAAGTCGTTTCCTTATCGATCTCCGGCAACGTTCAGCCCGCGATTCCACTCAGCGGGCTCGGTGTGTAAAGTGCTCTGCGCCGCAACAAGTATCTAGCGATACATGACACGCGACTGGGGTTTCAAGCATTCCAACAAGCTGCAGCACAATCAAGGGAAAGCCGACACGACGCGGCGCACAGTGGTGCCAAATGGCCAAAAAGCGGCAAAAAATCTGTAAAAACGAAACTATCCAACGAATTTGTTTGAAAATTTGTGGAGAGATTGCCACAGGTAGAACGCTTATTAGGCAAAAAAAAAATTTGTGTAAAATGTTATTAACATTAAGTAGTATGGGCTAATCGAAAATCTCCGTTTTCTGCCCATTTTTTATTTATGGAAGCATACAACAAATACTTTAATAGATTTTGGTCTGGAACTAATCGTTTTGGCAAGGTGTAATATTGATCTAACTTTGTGCAAAAAATCATGAGACCCTTTCGTCACAATGTAAGTTTAAATATCAACTTTCAGAATTTCCAAGAGTGAATCGTGCGGAAGTTACGATTATTTGATTTTCCAGGTGAAATTTTTTAGGAATATTTCTAATTAATAAAGAAAAATGTGAAGTGCATATGATTTATTAATTTTTTATGTATAAAAAAATATTTAATAATGTTAGTTATACTGCTAGTGAAAATTGTAGCAGCGTGCAGGGGCAGGTGATTATTGCGTGAAAGAAGTAAATAGACGCGATGGCGTTCTAATGGCTTGAACAGAATATATATTTATAACACGATACAATATACATGCGGACCATACGGTGGTTTCCGAACGACTGTCAAATCTCGACTCGCCGGTAGGGCACACAGTCCAAAACATCTGAACCGCGCCACGTGCGCCGTCACCAGTTCGGTATCGCTCAAAGAGAAGATCTCAAGAAGCCGCGCTTACATTGTTTACGACAAATAACAATTTTTTTTATCTTACATAAATTATTTTTATAGCGTTCATTGGAGCACTACCAAAAAATACCTGTTGCATTTTTACGACAGTGGTCCAGTGAACGAAAACTTTGTTTATTTAACATACCAAATTGTTATTAAATATTTTTTTATATGTATGAATGTCATTTTTTTTTTAATTATCTGATATGTATCCCTTAAAAAATTCACCCGAAACATCAAATAATCGTGACTTCCGCGCGATTCATTCTTGGAAATTCCGAAAGTTGATATTTGAACTTAAATTGCGACGAAAGCATCTCGAAGTATCTCGTGATTTTTTGCACAAAGCTAGATCAATCTTATATCTTGCCAAAACGATTAGTTTCAGGTCGAAGCTTTTCAAAGGATTTTTTGTATTCCTCCATAAATAAAAAATGAGCGTAACGCAAAGGGGCTTCAGGTTAGTCCATATTACTTAATGTTAAACAATTTGTTTTGGAAAATTTTTTTTGCCAGTCAATAGTTGAAGTCATTTGCAATAACCCATATGATTTGTAGACCCCTAAGTATTCAATTATAGGCGGAGTAAGTACATAACTATCGCACTGAAAACTGATGAACTCCCAGGAGCGAGGAAATGGTTATTTACCATGCGTATATCTTCGTAAAAATTTTTTTTTCAAAAATCTGACTTTGGCACATCATGCACGCACTATTAGGCTATACAAAAATAATTTTTTTTTAAATAAAAATCGAAAATTTATAAAATGGATTTTTGTCGCCCTGGCACCACTGTGCGCCGTACGTGTACCTGTACATAATACGCAATCTAAAGAGTTCTTTATAAAATTGTCTTAATAACTTAACATCCAGCAGAGTACCAATGGTGAAACCCAATGACATTTCCTTTTATTATAAAGACTTTTACTCACTGCAAAACGTGACGTAAATTGTTTAAGTAATGAAAATGTGTTTGTTTAAACAATCCTTTAAGTAATAAAAATGTACTGGTTTAAACATTTGTTTCAATAATACAAATGTACTGGTTCAAACATTTGTTTTAATAATAAATATTTATTTGTTTAAACAATTGTCTGTTTAAATATCTCGTTAAGCACCCCCCAAAATAGAAGGACACGGCAGTTAAGATCAAACGTCTCTCGTCGTTCTCATAAGTTCATCGAAGTTGAGATGAGTCACAAGCGATCGAGGGCTGGTTTGTCGATCGCCGGACATTTTCCGAATTACCGAAATTTGGAAGTACAGTGAATTTTCGATATGTGTCAACAACACGGGTCTTGCCAGTGTCATGAATCGTTCAGGAGACATACCCGAGTCGTTTATGTTCACACTCCTTGGCGTCCGAGGCCTCTCCAGGTTCGTGGATAATTCCGCGGTAGTGGGGATAATTCCGCGACGATTATTATCCAGGCCTCGGCGACATATATAGACAAATCACTGTTTTCCCTTCCTGTAAACAATTAACGTCCACAGTGAAACGTCATTCATCGTTATAAATCCATCGATGTCCGAGGCGGGTCACCTGCATCCCCTAGGGAAAATAAACGAAGCTCCAAAGATTGAGGGGTGGCTTCTCGTCTGGTGGACAAGATATTTCAAGATCGTAAAGATCGTCAGAAATGATAATTGAAATTTGTAGGAAGTAGTACCTTCCGAATAAACAACGTAAACAATTAACGTTATCAGTAAAAGGTCACGCATCGTCATAAATCCATCGAGGGCGGAGGCAGGTCACCTGCATGACCTGGTTTCGGCTCGAACGATCCCGGGGAAGTTCCCCGTTCGATGAAGAACATCATGGCGGCCAAAATCTCGAATAGCCCCTCGCCTCGCTCCGAACATTCACCATCGAAGAATCGGGTCACTCGTTGACCCAAATTAAATGAAAATATATTTTCGTTTTTAATCACCTGAAAGTGTCGAACATGACGTAAAAATTCTTCTGATGTCTTTATGGTTTTGTGTTTGACCTATTTTTGACCTACTTTTGCCATAAACGCCTAAAATCCGCAGCCTAATTCTATGAAATTGTCGCCGCTTTTGTACCATTTATTCAGAAATTCTGAAACCTTGGTCCTCGGTTTAAAAAGGAACCATTGAAATTATTATTCTTTTTTTTTTAAGCGAAATACAGTCTGGAATATTAAGGCCGTTGCACACTAGACCGCACCGCCGCCTGACCAGCACCGCACCAAATCTATTGCCAAAACTATTGTAGAATTATTTTAAGGCTCACAATGCTCCCTTTACAATGCTCACTTGTGGTCAAAATTCAAAATGTCATCGAAATTTTCTAAAAATTGATAATCAAAGGTTCTTAATGTCACTGATAATGAACGTGATATTATACGGTCTGGAAACCGCGTTTCTAAACGCTCGAATATCTCGTGTTTTAGATATCTCTCTATTGTATAGGATAGTTCTGTCACGCAAAAACTCCGAGTGACGAAGTCGCGGGGTTGATGAGCGAAGCGAGTAGGGGGCGAAGCGAATTTGTTGACGTATCTAGTAGCTCAGATCGTAGCATCTACGTACATGATGACCGATGGCCCACTTGCATAAAAAGGCGACATTTTTAATGGTTGGCCAACCAATATCGCAATCAATGCCCAACAAAATGACAACTATAAATGCTACTAGGGAATCGTAAAGTCAAGCATATGTAGGGAAGCCGCCTTTTAGCGCCAAAAGTCGATTTTTCCAGATTGAGATATTAAAAAATTTTTTTTGCAACAGACTAAGAACTCTTCCAAGCTACTAAATCCAAATTATTATTCATTTCAGATTATTTTGTCCTAGGATATATCATTCTGAAGACAAAATCGTGAAATTCAGATTAAGCAAAACGCTGAAACAGGATCGCACATCCTTATATGTATTTTATCATATGTAAATTATACATATAAAATACTTCTTAAATAATTCATCATGTTATCGCAAATGTAATTTCTTAATGAAAATATATTGGAAACATCTTTGTTCTGCAAATTCTACCACCGGTTAAAGTGTAAAAATATTTTTAAAAATACGGTCGTATTCTACGATTCTTCCTGTTTGAAATTCAGTTTTTTAATTCGCGGAGCATCAAAAATTGCAAATATTGAGTACTTGAAACTGTTATAAAAATATATTAGATTGGAGGGAAAGTTCTGCCGTATTTCAAAGAAAACATTTGAATCAATTTATAAAAATACATGTTTCATATTATTCAATGATATAATTTCCTTTATTTGTAAGGACTTGTTGCCATCTTTCAGGTGACCTGTGCATTCTTGTTTCCCAATGACTCAATAGATACTATTTTTACTAAGAAATTCCCGTGTGATTAACTCCATGATATAGGACGTAAGCTGTGAGTTATAGGAGTGGGCTACGATATTAAACTGTTACCGCCCACTACTACACGATTGTTGGGGGTGGCAAGACGCCATTTCGTATGGGTTCGAAGTGGTGACATTGTATTGATGCGAAGCTTAGAAGAAGGTTCCCCGGCAGGACTGCGGTGACGTATCTAGATACGAATGCGCGGCCGATTGGTTCAGAGTGGAAGAGGCAGGCCTTGTTTCACACGCATTTTCGACTGAATTCGAAATATTGGTTGCAGCGGTCACACATATTGTGTAACGCGACGACCTTCGGCCTCAAAAATTGGGCCAACAGCCGCGGCAGAGATGGGGATAGGCATACCTACGATAGACTCGGTTTGTTTAGGTACCGTCCCCCGGCGCTGCTCTGTATGGAGCGGTTTATGACAGATCATTACTATTGAGCTGGAAGTCGGCAGAGTCGAACAACATCTGTTTACTGTAAAGTAATTTGTAGACCCCAACCTCTTCGACGAATGTACAAATGCTACACCCGAGAAATTTAAAAAACGGTGACCACGAGTAACTCTGAAATGTTCTAGTCAACAGCTTTTTAAATAAATAATGACGAATTGTTTCACCGCACAGATTTTTATAAAAAATAGGGATCACCTCGATTTTTAAAATATTACTATATATTTCTGACTTCATAATATTATAGTTGGTGTCGAAACAAATAACCTTAATAATCTTGAAATAACGCTAAAATACTTTTGGCTACAAAAAGCGAGTTTCCAGACCATAGTGCGGCGCACTAGATCGACCAAATCTAGTTTTGACTTTTTCGGACATTCTCGCCGAGAATGTCCTTCTGTCGAGGCGATAGAGAGGCGATCCCATGCTGTGCTGTTGCCGGTAGGTGTGCGCACTCCCAAGGAGGCCTATGAAGAAAGTCAAAACGGCGGCGGCGGTGCGGTGCTGGTCAGGCGGCGGTGCGGTCTAGTGTGCAAAGGCCTTAATTCCGCGACGATTATTATCCAGGCCTCGGCGACATATATAGACAAATCACTGTTTTCCCTTCCTGTAAACAATTAACGTTAACAGTGAAACGTCATTCATCGTTATAAATCCATCGATGTCCGAGGCGGGTCACCTGCATCCCCTAGGGAAAATAAACGAAGCTCCAAAGATTGAGGGGTGGCTTCTCGTCTGGTGGACAAGATATTTCAAGATCGTAAAGATCGTCAGAAATGATAATTGAAATTTGTAGGAAGTAGTACCTTCCGAATAAACAACGTAAACAATTAACGTTATCAGTAAAAGGTCACGCATCGTCATAAATCCATCGAGGGCGGAGGCAGGTCACCTGCATGACCTGGTTTCGGCTCGAACGATCCCGGGGAAGTTCCCCGTTCGATGAAGAACATCATGGCGGCCAAAATCTCGAATAGCCCCTCGCCTCGCTCCGAACATTCACCATCGAAGAATCGGGTCACTCGTTGACCCAAATTAAATGAAAATATATTTTCGTTTTTAATCACCTGAAAGTGTCGAACATGACGTAAAAATTCTTCTGATGTCTTTATGGTTTTGTGTTTGACCTATTTTTGACCTACTTTTGCCATAAACGCCTAAAATCCGCAGCCTAATTCTATGAAATTGTCGCCGCTTTTGTACCATTTATTCAGAAATTCTGAAACCTTGGTCCTCGGTTTAAAAAGGAACCATTGAAATTATTATTCTTTTTTTTTTTAAGCGAAATACAGTCTGGAATATTAAATAATATTTGTAACATATATCTCGTCGAATATCGATCAACCCCAGGCGAGATTGAATGGTTCCCAGGCGAACCCGGGACTAGGCGTGGTTATCTTTTTATTGTTTTCAGGGCCGCGCATCGTCATTGGAGAACGCAGCGCTTCGCGGGACGTCTCCACGCCTCACGCCGACGTGGTTCCGGTTGACTGGTCCAACAGTCAGTCGATGTATAACATTGTATTAACTATTGCCGCGTCACGGGCTTCCCTTTTCGCGATCGATGTTGTCGGAACAGAGTTTCAAAATGGCGAAGTCACGACTCACTCCGAGACCAAAATGTCGGACGAAATTGCAAGGGGAAAGCTCCGTTGAGGACATTGTTCGACACCATTGTTGCATTTCGATAAGAAACTTTTGATTCTTGTATCGAAAACCTTTATAGAAAATAAAATTGTTCTAAATAAATAAGTTGATCGTAAAAAATAAAAACTAGATGAAAATGTGCCTGTTCTTACAACAACTTTCATAAATTGAACATAATATTCTCCAATTTTTCTAACACCTTCACAATTTAGATTTCCAGTTTCCATTTTTCTATAAATGCATAAAATCCACAGCGAACAAAAATTAGCACTTAACGATGTTTGTTTATTGCCCGTTGTTCAATTCCATTTTTGACAATCCACTCTCGACAATCGCGTTCGATACGGTGTTCCACGGATTCCACGTCGCAATTAACACGGGCCGGAAGTCACCGCGCATAAATTTGCGTAAGGAGAGTTAGACACTGTCAAATGGCGGAAGACGAACACTGCGGGCTTAATTGTGACCCTTATTGGACCCACCGTGAAATATGGAACAAGAAGCGGATCGCGTGTTATTGTATGCGCCTCGTATTCGGGCGCACACGATCCCGGCCGACGGGATATAATACCCTGCGGGAATAATGATTCCCCTCTGTGACGCAAATTTTTCGAGCGGAGACTGAAATTCGAATTTTTACGGATAATCAAGAAAGCCCGTCACGTACGCGATTTCAACGAGAATATCTACATATGTCGGATATGCAAACAAGAACTTTTTCATCCCATTCTTCCGTTTTTTTCAAACGCCAATGCAACTCGATGAATAAATATGAACTTCCCGGAACATGCGAAAAATCCCTCGGCGAAATAGTCAATCGAAGTGTTCTTGTGAGGTTTAAAGCAAACGCGAAGTATTCGTCAAACAATTTGATTATTTATTAAATTATTTCTTAATCTATTTAATAATCAGAATAATTATTGTTAGAATACGATAGAATTTCGTGGCTTGATTTCGAGAAATATTGTAATCGAATACCGTTGTCTGGCCCTCCGGAATTTTAATTAAAAATTCCGTAAAATTAACAGAGCTATGGCACGCGATCAGTTCATGCTCCTACGATACTCAGCACGACACGTAGAAAATCTCTATTAACAGTTAGAATTTCTAAAAACGATGATACTATTAAAATAAATTGTTTCATGGGATTTTCCGTAAAAATTGCTTTCTGTCGGAACGTTCACGATTCACAAGCTCAATTCACTGTTACAAAGGAAATCATGAAAAATATCAGGTCACTTTGAATTGTCACTTTTAGATAGACACAAGACGTCAGAAATGACGCTTTTATATCGACAGTAACTAGCGTCCTAAGCCAGCGTCCTGCTCAGGGTTTTTAGGTGGTTTTCCCCTGAGACAGAGGACAAATGTCGGGACGTTTACTGTCTGATTGAGGCCACCGGGTTAAAGAAAATTTCTTTTCTTTCACCGACTTTTCAGACAGAGGTTAACATGTCAAGGAGCCGTCTTTCGATTACGAGGCGTGAAGGTTGGGACGTTACCGCAGACGAATTTAGCCGCGGTCGGGACGCCCGTTTTTTCGAGAGGGGCAGCAGTGTTACGATGGAAGCTGTCGATTGCGGCGATCGAGAGAAGTTGGCCGTCGTATCGATATTGTGGTATCCGGCCAACGGGGTTGTTGTTAAGAAGAAGACAGACGACAGAATCTCTCGAGTCGTCGAAGCGAGAGCACGCACCTGTATCGCATCTTTTAACATTGTCCGTTGACAGCCAATAAACAGTTATTTAGTTGTTGGTAGTGTTCGGTCTGTTGTTTGGTTGAGGGATGTGTTTGCCGGCGAGGCGGGGCCGAAGCCTCCGCAACAATATTTTCCTGTCAAAGCAATTTATATTTACGTGTATTTTCGTTACGTCAACGGTATGACGAATCGCCCTAAAAGTTTCAATAGAATCGGACGCACGGTCTCCGGGAAAGCAATTCCGAAAGTTCAGTAAATTTCACAGTGTCCAACAATATCTTCTCCTGTCCCTTGCGGCACTATTTAAATTGATTCATCAAACGCTACGTCTGTATCACCTGTAACAGCTTTTTCACGATATGCCCAAAGGGAGACGGTTCACTCTATGACGTAGGTAGATTTTGCCTGCAACCCTTAATTTTTAACGTTAAAATGATGATTTCACATCACTTTATAGAAATATCGAGAACACGTTCAGTCAGATTTTCAACGATTTCGAGCGTATGTCCGAAGAAACAAAAAAATTAATTTATCCTCCAAAAATCTTCAGAAAATCTAATATTATATTATTCTATTAATTTTATACAAAAATGTTATACAATAAATACGCCATTCAACTCGGGCGAGTCCAAAGAATCGTCGCGTGTGAAAAGAGTTCGCGTATCTTTTGCGGTTAAAGCAGGACAAATGGTTAAAATTATAGATTGTCGTCACTAAATAAAAATCAAAAATACAAGATATAGATCCACAGTCTAGTTATTACATTATTCTCTGTTCATTAGAATTGTTGAAAGAAGGAATACATTTTTAGTTAACTTCTGTTCTCTGCAATTTTCAATGAAAAAAAAAATTGCAGAGAACAAAAGTCGATGTGTAGTCATTGCAGAATATACGTTTTATAATAACCTTTATCATAACAATAAATTTTATATAACTTTTTCATCCGTGAAAATGTTCTGCTCGGCTTCGTTAAGGAGTTATTAACGAAAACGCGGGTCATTGAACAGTACATTGAAAATTTAAAAACATATTTATTTCAATTCTTCCGTAAATGACCATGGGATTTCGCGAGATTGGAAATAAAATAAAAATCACGTTCGCAACAAATGACGCGTTTATTTTATCGCGTTTTGTGTATAATCGCGTGGGTGGTCTATTTGCCCGTTGGCCGGACATGTCCGCGCTTATTAAAATCGAAAATTAAAGGATTACATGTTTACGGAGAGAGAAGAGCCATCGAGTCGTTCGGGCGAAATATTATTCAATATATTGCGAATTTTAATGCGAAATAAATATCGCCTGCGTTCGTTGAAAAATACAGAGACCAAATTTATTTCCCTTTTAAATCGTTTATGCGTTTCTAGATTTTCTAAATGCTTCTATAGTTTTGCGTTTGATCCATCCATTTTTAACACGAATCTATAAAATCCTCGGTCTTGTTAATCATTGTTCGTTTAGCCTGGGATGAATAATCCTTCAAAATATAATTTTTTAAATTCGATGCTCTCAATGGGCTGATACAAAAACCTTTTAAATTCCACGAATTTGAATGTGAAGATATTTAATCTCCCAAATCTAAAATAATGAGATGTAGGAAGGGCGGGGGGAGATGGAAAAAGATGAAGTGGAGGTGGAAGCACAGGGAAATTGAGGAAGTAAGGGAGTACAAGTACCTGGGATACGTGATAGCAAGGAATGGTGGACAGGAAGCGCAAGTGGAGGAAAGAGTGAGGAAAGGAGCAGCAATAATGGGGAAGGTGTGGGGGATAGGAAAAAGGAGGTTCGGCAAAGATTGGGGTAGGAGAGTATGGCTTTTTGACAAATTGGTATGGTCGGTAATAAGTTATGGGGTGGAAATCTGGGGATGGAAAGAGAGGGAAGGCATGGAAAGGCTACAGGAGAGATATTTAAGGTGGGTCCTGGGAGTGGAAAGGACAACGCCGGGATACATGGTGAGGGAGGAAATGCAAAGGGAATTATTGAGGGGAAAGGCAGGACTGAGGGCATGGGGATACGAGAAAAAATTAGCGGAAGGGAAAGGGGGAAAGCTGGCACGATTATGTTGGGAAGAAATAAGAAGAAGGGATAGGGTGGGAGGGGTAAGAGATGGGTGGGAAAAGGAGAGGTGGGAGTTCTTTAAGGAGAGGGGATGGTCGGGAGAGATAATGAATGAAATGATTGAGGAAGGAAGGGAGAAAATGAGCGAGGAAATAATTAAAAAGGAAAAGGAAAGACAAACAAAGGAAAGAAGGGGTAAGATAGAGGAGTCAAAGTCAAACAAGTGGTATGGGATGGTGAAAGGGGAGGGACTGCCGGGGTACCTTAAGAAAGGATAGGGGGAAAGTAGATGGAAAAGAGTGGCGAGATTTAGGTTAGGATGCGAGATGAGAGGAGAGTGGTACTGGATGAATGAAGAGTGGAAAGCGTGTAGAGTGTGCGGATGGGAGAATGAGACGTGGGAGCATGTGTGGGAAGTATGCATGAGGTTGGATGAGGAAAAAGGGTGGCAGGAGAGAATGTGGGAGGTGTTGGAAGATGAGGGAGGAGGTGAGGAATGGATGAGAAGAGTGGAAGAGTGGAGAGAGGGGAGAAAGGAAAAGAGAGGAGTGGGAGATGAGCGAACGGAAGGGGAGGTCCAAAGGGGGAAGGGGGGTAAATATAAGATTAGCAAATAAGGTCTTATGTATATACAATTTTCTCTCTCTGTCTCTCTACATAGCATTATATAGGTCATAAGCATAGATAAGTTATGTATAAGCTAGGTTAAGATATAAATATAAGGTCTATTGTAAATAAACTCTCTTTTCTAGCTATATAGTATATAAGTTTAGGTTATGCTAAGTATAAGTATAAGTTAGGTTAAGTTAGATTAAGATAGATAAGGATAAGTTAGGATAAGCGAAGATGGAAGGGCGGCGATAGAAGGAGATGGTGTAAAGGAAAAAGAATTGTAACCCTTAGGGGAGGCAAAATAAAAGTATATATATATTTAATCTCCCGATCAAGAGCTTTCGACAGAACGTAACGAATCCGATTTTACCGTTTCCATTCGCGGGATTGGCCAGCAGGGACACGGTAGGAATCAGTGTTAGGTGTGGCCAATAATTTCATTGTTACGTTTTCAGCGCCGTAAGGAAAAAATCGGATTGATACTCCGCGTTTTCCAGCTACACTGAAATTTTATCTTCGACTTTTCCTCGTTTTTCATTCTACATTACCCCCGGTTCTGCTTGGTAGCGTTCACGTTCGTGTCGGCCCCACCGCGTCAGCCCTTCGCCGTTGCGTCAGAGTAATAAGTTTCGGGAGCCACTGCTCGATCGCTGGTTGTTCAATCGGCTGCGAAATATCAGAAATTGTTACATGCTTCTCGTATGCTGATTTATTTTATTTCTGCCCCCATCGATTGGCTGCCTCGATTTTACAATCACTAAATAATATAAATCCGTTTCGAAGAGGATACGTTGAGCAACGGTATCCGCTTCGTATTTTCCGCATTTCGTCACAGGCGAGGAGAGGTGTTCTCACTTTTATTAGGTTCGCTGCTGATATTTTTCCAGCCACGCGGATCAGGGACAAACGATTTCTCGGGAAATAAAACGCCGCCCGTGGAAAGGGGAGAATTCTTTCGCGCGACAGGGGTGCGCACGGTTTTCAAGAGTCTCTTGCACAAAATCCGTGTTGCGGTGTGCACCACCAACCTGCTGTCAGTAAATACCACCCTTCTCTTCAATCGGAACAGGAGAACCCCCGGTGGTAAGAATATCTTCGCCAACCTGTGGTGTACCTTTCCAAAACTCGCTGGAGACCACGTATCGTCCCTTTGACAGCGAAACCGTATGCACGCGACGCCCTTTCTATCCCACCCCCGCGAACGTCAGAGATGAGGAAAGAGACCCGGGAATCAGATGCCGCAATCGAAATCCCACTGTGAAACGTAGACAAAGATCGATCCTGCTCAAATCCGGGAACCGAACCGTTGGTTTTCCCTGTCTGTTAACGCTGTACGTTTGATCGTTCGTGTATTTACACTTTTCTAATTACGATTTATCCCTCGACCGTCGCTCGTCACTCCGATTTAATATCTGACCAACTGCTACGACGATAGAACGCACGACCACGGAGAGAGAAATAATTTCGGCAATAGCCTTTTTCAGCTGTACCATTTTATCGAACGTGAAACGTCCTCGTACGAAATGTGAAAAACAAATGGTGACAAAAACGCGAAGAGTTTCTCTCGCATCGTATGTAATATCGAATGTCTACGCGGGGGATATTAATTTGATTTTTCTTGCACGAATGAAATCGCGATTGCCATACACGCGCGACAATTTCCGCGACCGACTCTGTGAATTCATTTGCGGAAAATCAAATAAGACAAACGAAAAGCAGATAAAACAAGATTATTTGCAGCGTTCGGAACGCGATCGTTGTTACACAGTTCGAATGAAATGGTATTTTGAAGGAGAAGCGACTTTTCGCGAGGAAGAACTTAATGAAATAATAAAAGAATGTCACTGTAGTCGAACGCGTTATTCCCGAAGTGTGCAAACGATTGGAATAAAATGAACAATTTACTGAAATAATATTTTCCTCTGCTTTTAGGGCGGAGCCTGTTATGAGGAATGCTCAGCGGTGCATTATGAAATACAAGGGGGCGTAAACAATTACCCTGAACAGTGAAGAATATTTTTATAATAGTATACTTTGCACGCTATGTAGAAAATGGTGAAAAATGTCAGGAGGAGTATTCGCTCGAGTGCAAACGGATGCTTCCAGGAAGATTCTAGTTAAAGGGACACTTTCTCGTCAGTATATTTATTTTCTTCGTTTCGCGTATGCTTTGGGTCGGAGTTTTCTTGCTAGGATAATGTAAGGGAATTGTGAGGAGTTTCTAACGGGTTCTTTATTGAAAGAAATTGCTTTTCTGTTTTAAGTTGCACCCCTTCTCGGCAGGGTCGTGGCTACTTTCACCGCGGCAGCACCTCCACTTCGATTTTTTTTCGTTATCGCATGTCGACCGGCCACGGTCGATAAATACCTAAGGCTGCCTCGCAACGTGCTGTATAGTATACATCGTCAATCTTGTGCTCATTTTTCCAGCAACATTGTCGAGCGACATTCTTTTTCATTCAGCCGTGACACGAACGGTGGGATGAAATATACTGGGGTTGCAATGCTACTTGGTTATTCCGTTTGCCCCCCCCCCCCCGCCACGCCCTATTTGATTATAGTTTCGTACCAATATTACAGCGTCGTGTAATGTCCATAATTATAGTGTCTGAAGACATACGGTCTGTCACAGTTCTATTCGGACACTTCTAAAATGGCAACTTTATAAAAATTGTACGAAACGACTTTGCCCTCTTCGAAATGTTAGAAGAATGAATATTCTGAAATAAAAGAATCTTTTATAAAAAAATTGCAATTGGTCGGAACCGAATTTTTAAAATTTTGCTATGCAAGTAATTTTCATTTTCTGTGTGTTTTCTCTCGTACAAAAGAACTTTTAGTATTTTCCCCGCAATTCTTTCGAAATTTCTTTTTCCCTTCGCGTAGTAAACTAATTCATCCAGAAAAATCTTACGGTTCGGTATGACGAACTGACTCTTTAGTAATTGAAAGAGCGTCTAAAAGAGTAATTTAATTATAATTTATCAACGCGTAATTCGGTTCGCGATAATATCGGAAATACTCGAAAACTTTCGATAGCCAAAAAGATTATTCCTAATCGTGGGATGTTTTCCCGATATCGGAGCCCGGACTATGCCCCGAAAGAAATTCCGATAGTTATTATTCAATCAAACTTGCCGCAGATTTTTTCATTACAGGACATTGGAATGCCTCTGGCGATGGTGGATTTTTTTTTCCGTCTAACCGTTCAATCTATTTCGGTGCATAGTGTAATGGAATGCCCACTGCGTAGGAATTGCAAAATAAAAATTCGCCGAGATAAATTACAGCGGTTTTGCAACGGCCTGGTAGCTATATTATATTTTACGGGGAACACAGTTTTTAATTGAAGCAATTATATTCATCCTTAGACAGCTACATGTTATATAACTCCTCCATTTTGCAATTTTACGTAAAAACAAAAATATGAGAATAAAGCTAAAATGTTGCTTAATATTCTCTAAAAGAATGTCTTTTGTTTACAGTATCTTTGTACGCGAGAGAAAAATGTTAGATTCACTCGATTTTATGAGGTCTACGAGGTTGCATATACCCTTAAGTTAAAGAGAACTATTTTAGTGAGATTGATGGCAACAGTAATAGAGAACCAACACTTTGCATACACACACCCGCGGTGAATAGGTCAGTGCTGATTACTGGCTGCAACTTTGTTAACCGTTGAGTGACTTAAACGCAGGTGCTCTGTCATCGAATCAACTCAAGTGCAACCTACATTGCCGATGGTCAACTAAAAATCGTTAGAATTGCTGCACAGAATACAAGACTGTTTGTAAATATTATATCAAGGACAAGTTGTAAGTAGTTTGCAGCAAAAGACAAACACCTCGAGGGCCTGTCTCCATCTTTTACAACTGATAATCAGAAGCTACGGCAGCCGCGCGGCCTAGATGCATTTGTTATTCCGTCTTCGCTACACTGTACGGACTTGTTGCTCACCTATAACACGCGCTAATAACCATAATTTAAACTTTACCTACTCATTTTTTCCATAAACGGATAAAACCCGGAGTGTGGTGGTTGCTTTAGAAGTGACATCATTTGAAACATTATTTCAAATAAAATATTAGTTTATTTTATAATTATTTCAGATAATTGCTAACTTAACAATTACCTTACCACGCAAAACCGCACACAGCTTTATACACAAGCGAGAGAGAGAGAGAGAGAGAGAGAGAGAGAGAGAGAGATATCTTGTCGACTTTCCATAAAATAGGATAAAAGTAACAATATAAAAATAAAATAACCAACGCCAGAAATACAATAACTTAACCTACAATAAGTTACATTATGCAACTTATCACAGAAAAAATAATAATACACAGCAAACCTGTCTTTTCTCTCTCTCTCACACACTCACACACACCTCCGCCCCCTTCCCTAACCTCATCGATCGACTCTTCCAATCATATTCTCCCACCATTCGCCCACCTTCCTCAACCATTCCTCCCCTTCCCCCTCGACCCGAGCACTGCCCAAACCATCCCCTGCCATCCTCTTCCGTCATCCCCTCCCATACACATTTCCCATACGTGTTCAATAACATAATTAGTTTATTTTATAATTGTTTGAGATAATTGTGAAGTTATTTTTCAAAATTATATCTGGTGCCCAGATTGTCGCGTTTGAGTATACTTTATGCCGACCCTCTTTTGACATATTTGAAATAAAGAAATATAAATATTGAAATAATATAATACTTGAAATTGCTAATGTATCAAATGAATCAATACTATTTTTATCTGCAAACAGGAATATGGAAATAAAGGTGGGAAATAAATTATTTCGAATAGCTATTTCTTCTTTTAACTAAAATTTTTCAAGGTCTGCCTAAGGGTCAGTATAGTGAGCTCAAAGTTTCGGGACGAATAACAGTGAAAAGAAAAATCATTAGCTTATGGCAGATGTGGAAAAATGGAAGTGTCTTGATTCGAGAATTTCTGTTTCCCAAGGGCTTTAGTACAGTGATCCCAAAATTTGGGAATGAGTGATAACCAATGGTAAAATCATTAGCTTACGAAAACTGTGTTATTTTATATTTACGGACACTAGGTTGTTCGAATTGGGCAGGAAACGGCAGTAATCGGACACTTTCGAAAAGACGATAACACTCATTGGGCTTCAATTTTTTCGAGACATTAAATTAGTTTCTTAGCTGATGTAAACAATTTTTTTGAAAAATTTATGTCAACCGCGGAGAAAATTTGTTGTCACATTTTTTAATTTTGCACATCATGGGTGAAGCTGAACCCAAAGAGGGTACTCTGGCCCTCAATGTCAGCCGAAGGGTGGCTTTCCGAGGCACATGTCGGCCTACCAGCTACCGCTCCGACCGCTTTGTCTTCCCGTTTGTCGCGACCAACTCGCGTCGGAATTCGATTCCACGAAGGGGTTAGGGTGACCCGACCAACGAACGAACACTGTTGAAGTTATTATTGGCAAATCGATATTTACTGAGGGCTCTTTCCGCAATAAGGCCGTGTCAGAATTAAACCGCGGTTGTAATTACATAAATATCGGTTGTAAACGCCACAGCCGAGTAATCGAATTCAGGCTCAATTAAAAGCACCGCGCATGGACGACACCACACCAACGTCAACGCGTTTGCATTATGGGATTTTACGCATTTATAACGAAAATGAATCGATCGAATAGATAACTTTTTGAAAATTATTTTCAGCTTCTCATTGTTACGGAGTGTTTTGGATCTTCGTTGGGTTCCGTAACGAGGAACCTTTAACTTACGATCCGAATGATTTGAGAAATAAAATGTGATTTGTGGGAGAGCTAACTGATTTATTATTGTTACCACTGCGATTCTCGGAAAAGAGAGCGAGGGCTCGACGGATTGCCGTGTATATTGACGCGGCTCTCTCCCCTCGCCACGCACCCCAAACTACCCTTGCCACCCGAAGTGTGCGTGGTGAGAGGGAGACGAACCGCGACGACGGCCGAGTCCTCAATACAAACAAAGTTCGGCAGTCGCTAATTTGCTGTGTGTGCGTGCCGACGCACAGCGGCACCGAACAGCTGATTGCTCGAACACTGAGAAAAGAAATAAATTTCAATGTAGCTTCCAAGGCTTGAAAATTTTTATTTTGCATAAAAATCACTGAGCAACAGTTCCTTTAATTTTTCTAAATCGACGATGTCAAAAGAAGTGTGCATAAACGTTCGGAAGAATATATGTAATATTAACAATCCCAGAATTATAAAAATTAAAATAAGAAAATTGGATTTACACTGAACGACTTTCGAGCCCTTCACGCGTCGTTCAAATTGTGAATGCGTGCACCTACGTATCTGCAACAGCACTGATAATAATAATTCGATAATTTTCTTCTTCGTTTCTCCTCTTTTTGATGGGAACGAATCGGTGTATTGGTCCGGTGCAGTTAGGTGGACTTTAGGTTAGGTTAGGTGGTCTTTGTTCGCTGAAAATACGTCGACGGAAATTGCCGTATTTCCCGCGTCTTCTTCCCGAAGCGCGTAGTTCGGCGAATATTTATAGTGCTCGGGCGCATCAGGATGGCTGAATTATTTGTTGCAGTCGGGCTTTTTCCTTCCGTTCGACCGTTCTGTTAATTGCGCTGGTGACGCTTGAGCAGCGTCCGGAGAACATTTTTTAATTAAACCTGCTAATGGGGACCAGCACATGGCTGAGGAAGACACGTTATTTAAAATCCATTAACGACCCCCAGTACGAGGTAACCGATGCGTCAAGCACAATACCCGTCGCGCATCCTTGCAACGAAGCCCTTGAGAACCACCATTTTGCGGGTCACTGGTCAAACCAGACTGGAACGCTTTTTGAGGTTTTTGTCACATTTTTTGCTCTGTATTATCGATATCATGAATTCTGACGGCGGAAACGTGCTTCAAGTTTTTCGCTTTATTTCGCAGAGAATCAGGACAAAATATAGCTCAATTTGTAGCAGGTGATATTATCTAGCGCGCGCTACTCTCGACTTTTTGGCCTACTACTAATGCTTATATTAATATTACCAAATATCTGCATAATCTCGTCAGCTCACGATCAGCGCGCGCTAGACTGAACCTTCCTCTTTCAAAGAAGCGCTTTCCCAGCGAAAAATATTCTCATATAAGGACGAAAAGTTGAGGCACGTAAAACCATTTTTCGCCTATTTTTGTCGGTAATGTGGTCACTGTACCTTATCGCGAATCTGCGGAGTCTTGGCTCTTAAATGCAATGTAGTTTGGCGAGCAAGCAGAGGTAATTGAATTCCCTTAACGAAGGAGAGAGGAAGAAAGAGAGAAAGAGAAAGAGTAATTCGAATAAAACACAAGGAAAGGGAGAAATGTCATTCCACTATTTCAATTACGAGATGGTAAGACCAAATTGGCGTATCTGTTACAATTTATCTTTGATTCATTATACTGGCGACGGTCTGCGCGCACAGAGGAAATCGAAGGTACATTTCCGGGACAAAGGGCATCGGCTATTTCGTTGAAGGGTTCGAGAACGAGGTCGTTGCGTTAAGAACGGAAAAACTGCATAGAACAAAGCGAAATGGCACTCGTCGCAACAACTCAATTTTCACGGGACATTATGCAACACGCGTCAAAGGAAAAGTCGGGTAAGCGGTTGACAAAGGGACGAATAAATCCGCCTTGATCTTGGAGGCGTTTATGCGTGACTTTAGATAGCCGTGTTAGGGAGCATAAGAACGTGGTTAGGATCTTTTCCAGCTGAACGAGCCGCAATCACGCTCTTAGGATCTCTCGTGTCCGAGCACGTGTCCTGTGCGAACTTCTCGCCTCTTCGATGTCGAAAGTTTTCCATTTCCCGAGGGTTCGCGGGGATATAATTTAACTGCGATTGCTTGACAGTGTGGTTACATAGCTGGTTGTGGAAGAGAAAGTTGTTACCTCGGGATAACGAAAATGGCGATACTCCTAGTAGGCAAATAATAAAATAAAATTTATTAAAATTTAGAACCAGCGAGGTTCTCAGGCAGTCGTTATTACATTTTTTGTCCATCGATTTTAAATAGAACACGCGCCATTTTGTTCCAACGCGAACTCCTTTTGGAAGATTTTTACTGCAACAGGAATTTAATCCCGTTAAATTATTGAGAATCGTCAATCCATAGCCTACGGCTTATCTGGAATATCAGTATAACGAGCAACGACGTGAGCGCATATTTCGTTCTAGCTAATTGTATTTGCCAATAAACATCGACGGTATATTAATTACATGTTCGTCATGCATTCGAACGATTTGTTAGCATTTCTCCATATGAAAGTTTGGGATGATCAAAAGGAGGGCCCGCTCCAGCGGTTACGAAGCCTCGGGCAAAAAAACAAATTGCAAACTTACAGCCAAAATTGCGCCCCTAAATTTTGGCGCCCCGGGCAAGTGCCCGGGTTGTCCCGCGCACCCCCCACCCCCCCCCCTAAAGCGGGCACAGGCAATAGTCATTACGAGGTTACAATCGGTTTGTAGAAATGGAAATTAAGAAACGGAATGAAGTGCGTTCAGCATCCCTGATATGTGGAAAATTCGATCCGCGGATATTGAAGCGCGTTTCCGGTTCGACTACCGTTCGCAATGCCTCTTTCTCTGTAATCGTGACTGATTAAACAAACTTTATTACACGTTGATGGCCTGCTGGCTAATTTCACTCGCAGTCTATCCGCGCAGAGCCGGACAGAGGGTCTTGCTGATCGATTCGCGGATATTAAAATGCGAGACCATGAACGATGCTTTTCATCCCTCAGCAGCCAGTACTTACAAGCTTGTGTACGAGCGCAATTAAGAGATTGCTGTTCCTTGGGACCGTATTGAATTTACTGTAATTAAATTGTGAACCTTTACACATTTATAGTGTGAGAAGATCTTCGAAAATTTCTAAAATTCAGAGTAAATTGATTGGACCTTGCAACATGAAATTGGCATCATGACTTTGTCAGCGCTTGCGGCCATTTTGTTGTACGTTTGATGAATTAGTCTGCGCTGACCTGCCGAGCGGTATTGACGCGTCGTTAGCGGAAATGAAATAATTATGTAATTATGTAATTTGTCACAGACTTATCCACTAACGACACGTCAATACCTAACAGGTCATCACAGCAACCACTGACATAGTCATGTTGCCAAATTTAGAAAACTAATAAGACATTCAAAATATCGGTATGTTCGCGTTAATTCGCACACTGCTGTATTTTAGTCATCTACAAGTCTAGTTACAAGTCAGCGAAAAAATTGGACAACAAATGACCAGAGTGTTGTAAAATCACGATTTTATATACTTGAATAAAACTAAAATGTCCGTTTATTGACAAGTCGCATCGATAGAATGCAGATAGAATTTTTTTTGTGCAGAGTTCTCGCCGGTCCGCAAACTTACAAATCAATTAATCCGATCTCGGTGGAATCGACTAATTGTCTCATCAGCCTCTGTTGCTTGTATAAAGTGCATAACGAGCGATCATTCAATTTCCCAGTGAACGAGACTCGCCCCTCTCGGTTTCGCAGTTTCATAACTATTGTTTCCCGGGCGGGCTTTGTCAATTTCGCGCGCCGCTGGGTGAACCCATGTCTGTTAACTTTGAATGAACATCATTTTATCTCTGTTCATCTTCCCTTTTCTCTTTCTAGTATTTTGTAATACAAAGTGATTTCTCTATATATGTCGCCAAGGCCTGCATGATACTTGACGCTGGCAAGACCTGTCACATATATCGAGAATTCACTGTATTACGATTTTATCTCTGTCGTTAACTTGGACTAACACGTCGGTCACATGCTAGTGACGTGATATTTCTTTATCGAACTTCAAAATCAATATTTATTACCACCTACAATTTTCTTTCGATGTAAGACGATTGGTCGGGACTTTCGAAATTTTTAGGTGCATCGCCTGAAACGTTTGCTTTTACTGTGGTTATTATTGCATTTTATTTTGACGGCGAAAATGTGACCGGGTCCGAATGGCTCTCGAGTGGCTTTCAAGAGGATGCAGTGACGCACGAACGAACACGAAATTGTCATTCCACGCTGGAACATTTCTACAGAGAGAAAATCGTGTTATTCCCGTCAACACCGCGTAGCTGCTGAGTGAGAGAAATCAATTCCGTGTTTTGACAGCAGGTTCTTCAGCAACTCAATTGCTTTATTTTATATCGTTATTTAAGTACCAGACGCATGAATACCCATTCGAGTGTTTTGTTTTGATAAACGTATCGTAAACATATTGAAATATATTTATTGAACGATCTTCCGTGAATGCGTTTGCGCAGTCTGTCGACGCTCGTGAATTATACAATTTTTAATCTTTAGGCCTCTAGTTCCAGTGTCTATTCACGCGCTTTTTAGACAAATGAAGATTTGAGAACATTGTTTAGACTCGTTTCAACGGGTCCCGCCGTTTTAGTGTTATTTTACGTAATTTTTAAACAGATCGATATTTGGGAACGTTTAAGGGATTAAATTGTCCATTAAAAAATATTCTTCTTGACAATTTTCGTGTAGAACGAATTGCTTCCGCTAACTCTTGAAATGACGTAGCACACGGGAGCCCAGGTTCCAATTTCAAGAATGCAAAAATTTTGCAGGAAGTTAAAATTGCCTGTCGATCCATCTCGATCACGATTTCTGGGTCACAGATTACAATTATTCGATGTGTCCGTTCCCCGTTTCTTCGAAATAGTCAGGATTCCTTAATCCAACCCACCCCCGTTGGTGATCGCGCGAGCAGCGTGTATGTACGTTGCTTCTTTCTTCTCGTCGTTCATACACCCGAGGGCTGTCTTCTATTCATTTTCGCCACTATCTTGTTCGTTCGATTGTTGTTAATTTTGCCCGGCTTGTTTCCGGACGACTGCACGGTGCATCAAATTGAGAATTTAATTCGCGTCGGAAGATACAGGGGTGCGGACCCCTTTGTTTGTCCTCTCCCTATTGATCGCATCCATTCAGCCTTCGAGGACACGTGTCGCCCTTCGGTTTTCGACCAGCGCCCGCTGGCATGTTTTTGCCTATCATTTGTCGGCGTACTTCGTGTCTCATCTTTTTAATCCGGCCCTTGATTCAGAGTAGACGTTTATTAACTGGACAAAATCGATTCCTGACCGTTTTGTTGTAAAAAATTATTTCGATAATATCTTATTAAATATATTAGATTTAGAACATATGAAAGTAGTATCTAGACACTATTTTTTCATAATAAAACTATTCTAAGTGTGTGCAATAAAAGCTCTGCGTACAGTTAATTTCAACCACGATCCTAACCTCCTTTAACAGGTTATGGGCCCAGAGCAGAAAGAAGGAAATTAACGAAATACGCAACTTGACCTATACGGCTACGCGACGCGCAAAAATTGCGAAAAGTGACGCCAGAGATCGATCGAAGATCTGTTCTCGCGTACAGTTCCGTGAATCGATAAGTGAATGCAAATCGTCGCGAACGCGTATACACGTGCCAACGAAAAACAAAGTGACGCCGTGCCGCCAGTGAACGATCGAATAAGAAAAATGGCATTTTCGAACACCGTGAGGTTAGAAGTGCTAACACGTGAAAACTACGACACTTGGAAAATTCAAGCACGAGCTGTCTTGACGCAAAGTGACCTTTGGGAATATGTGTGTGGCGAAAGCGAGCCCCCCGTCGTAGGTGGAGAAGGCGATGCCCTCCGAGCATCGCAGCAAGCGCACAAAGCATGTTACGTCCTCCGACTCCCTTTGGGATTGATCAGAAGCCGTTAGAGCCGAAAACGGACGAGCGGTAACCCGGTCTCGAGGCGGGGATCGCTTGGTATCGCTTATGGAGAAGGGTTGAAAACCCGTGTCGTAAGGAGAGGGAAGGTGCTGCAGGTTCTAGGTTATTTCGCTAAATAAATTGATTTTGAAACGATTTTGTAGCAGGAGTAACGAAAACAACGTATATATATTCTTTGGAATAATGAAAGTTTTACAAAAATAATAAATATAACGGAGAGTGAGAATATAAACAATAATAGGAAACGAGATATAAATGTAACTGTAGCTATGGATAAATATTAACGCTTGCTAGGGGGCTGGGGGAACAATTTGTTCGCGTAAAAGGTGAAGCGGGGATCTGTCTCGGTGATTTTGAAAAACTCTGGAAAACTCGGATAGCAAGGGGTGAGAGGGATGAGTTTCCAGTGCGGGGAGGGGAGTGGGTTGGGCGATGATCCGGTTTCCAGCTGCTGGGCTCGTCTCTGGATTTTGAAGCGGCGGTTCTCCTGAACCTTCCGTCCTGCCCTCCGAATCTTCTTGGTTCTCGTGGGTGGTCCTGGTGGTCCGGTATCCTTCTTCGCGGAGGTGGTTTTCATTGGTGGGGGTTTAGGCGGAAATGAGGAAACTCGTGCTAAACGTTCTTGCACTGAGTAGGAAGGTGTGGGCAGACAGTGCTAAGCGTTCTTGCACGGTGTCTGGGGTTTCACTTTTAAGCCAAGTACTTGTTGGAGTGAATTCCGATTTTCCTGTTTTTTTCCGGGGGAGGTATATCCGTCAGAGCATACTTTTGACTTCGAGAAAGTCTTCGTCTCAAGTAGCATCTGACGGATATTTCCGGAACTGTTGTACGGGGTGTTTATTGAGGGTGGGTTTTTTGCAGGCTAATTGATGTGCGGGCGCATCGCCTTGGGTTTTCCCTGTGCGTGAGAGAGAGAGGGGGAGCGCTAGGCTTATGCTGGCCGTCCGTGCGAGGGAGAGAGAGCGCGCCGCTGCAGGATCTACCTGTGCGTGCGGCGGAGATAGGGGGAAAGCGTACGATTCTGCAAAGGGAGCGGGCACGTGCACATGTGTTAATGCATGGGAACGTGACAAGCATGGCTGAGACAGGATGGAAGAGCTATGTCGGATCTGATACTTTCGATAAATCCATCCGAATTAAAACAGATTCGCGGCTGCAACACATCAAGAGAAGTGTGGGAAAAATTGGAATCCGTCTACGCTTCGAAGGGACCTGCACGTAAAGCGACATTACTCAAAAAATTAACCCTGCACAAAATGCAGGAAGGCGGGGATATTCGAGAACATACGACTGTATTCTTTGACGTAGTCGATAAATTGCAAGCAATGGGCATAAACATCAATGGTGAGTTGCTATCAATGATGCTATTATATAGTTTGCCCGACAGCTTCGACAACTTCCGGTGCGCGATCGAGACGCGCGACGATGTACCAGATGCTGAATCGCTACGGGTAAAAATCATCGAGGAAAGCGACGCACGAAAGCAGAAAACGACCGGAAACGAATCCAACGCCGTGTTTGTCAAGAATTACCGATGCAGAGGAAAACCATCGAAAAATGCAGAGGAAATCCATCGAAAAACCAGCGGAAAACCGAACGAAGGTAAATCATCCCCTGAAGATAGAATATATTCCAACAGAGGACATGGTCGCCGACGTACTTACAATAGCTCTCTCAGGACCAAAGCACCATAAGTGCATGAGCGAACTCGGCGTAATGCCTCTCAAAAATGCAATGTCATGCACTCCCTTCAGGAATCATAACATCGAGGGAGAGTGTTAGCACAGCCGAGGTATAGGAGTAGACCAATCACCCAATGTATTTTTCTGTCTCACGCTCGGGGGGCTCTAGAGCCCCCGTACCATTCGGTGTCACATCCTACCGTATTATCCAGAATTAATATTGTCGAACCGATATTCTACAATGGCCCTGATGCTGATATAATTTTAAATCTCATGTCGAGGATTCATATGATGAATGAAACAAAAGAATGTTGTTTCCTCTTAATTCCATTACGGCTGACACGCGAGTGCATCGAAGGAGACGTAATGTAATAATAATAATAATAACGTAACGTTTCCGGCTGACAATATTTTGGTCCCGGATCGAATCCCGCATGGAATGATTTTTTTTTTTTTTTGTTAAACACTTTTTTCTTGTTCTTTCTACTACGTCAGTCTTCTTTCCTGTGCAATTACAACTACAACAGTGTAATAACATAATTATAAGAAACTAAATTAGTTCAATATTAGCCAAAAGTAAGAACGTAGTTTAAATTTAATTTTAAAAAATACGACGTTGATATCACTAATTTCATTTGACTATTTAATAGCTACCTATTCAATCTACTTCTGATATTGCTTTTCATTTGCAGCATATATATTCTAATAAATTTAATTATTTGGGATTGATAAAAGATTGAACAACAATATTTATAATAACTAGTTTTGAACATTTTTTAAGGGTAATTAAATTTAAAAAACAAAAAGAATGATTTAAAAATACAAAATATATTTCAGTGCATACCATTAAATCCGATTCTTTTTAATTTTTTCAGTTTAAATTTCACTTTGATATCTTTTTTAGTTCAAAAGTTATAGCAAAATATGCGCCTCGCCGAACCGGGAATCGATTGCGGCTCAGGCGCTCGAAACTTCGGTAACGTGAATTCGGCGGAACGCGTCGAACAGTCGAGCTGGCATCTCACACGGACAGAATAGAGGTACGCTTGCGTGTAGCGCGTGCGTAGTAGGAGCAACATAAAGCTGCGTACAGATCTGAACATTTCGACGAACATTGCGCCGAACAGCGAACGAAACGCAAAGTCGACATTCATTTCGGCGCGATTTTGCGTTTCGGACGCTGTTCGGCGCGCCGTTTGGCGCGATGTTCGGCGCAATGTTCGTCGAAACGTTCAGGTTTGTACGAGGCCTTTGATGTATGTCGAAAAACCGACAAGCGATGGATCGACCGCGCGCACGAACGCAAACGGGTGAGCCTCGCACAAACCTGAACATTTCAACGAACATCGCGCCGAAATGAATGTCGACTTTGCGTTTCGTTCGCTGTTCGGCGCGCTGTACGGCGCAATGTTCGTCGTAATGTTCAGGTCTGTACGCAGCTTAAGGAGACGTACTGTTGCCTTCGTCGTTTATTTTCTCACTACAAACGTGAAAGAAAATAATGCAACTACGTTCTCAGTCAGTAGTGAAATAGATTGACATCTTGCAAAAAAGATCAACTACATAATTATTGATTTATTAATTCTTAACTCTTTCGAATTTTACAACTAATATTAATTGATATTTTGGATGATTCTTTAAAGCTAAAGTTTATGTTTTTTAAATGAAATATACATGAAAGTATATAGTAAATTTCAATTTGTAGCCATGCGTAAGGATTTAATCAGGATATGCTGGATAAAAGAATTTATTTTTGGGTTAGGAACAGGGGTACAGGAAAGTGAGGTATATGTATAAATTCATTCAATTGCTCGCATTATAAATCACAATCATGCAAACTTTCTCTCATCACACGTATACTCTAGCTAGGTTCCGTGGTATTTTCGCAACCGATCCGAAGATGCTCTGTCCTCTCTCGCTCGACAAGGCGTCCAGGTATTATCGCCGTACTCTCCTTGTCGAGACGAGCGGCCAGGAACACTCTTCCGTTCCCTCTCGGCAGGCGTCCAGGTATTGTCGCCGTACTCTCCTGCCGAGCCCTGGGCGGCCAGGAGTTGACCCGTTCTCTCTCGTTCGACAGGCGTCCAGGTATTATCGCCGTACTCTCCATGTCGAACGAGCGACCAGGAACAGACTCCCGTCCTCTCCCGTTCTCCCGACAGGCGTCCAGGTATTATCACCGTACTCTCCTGCCGGCGTGCTAATGCTAACCAAGAGCGGCCGTGGTCCTTACCTCGTCCTCTCTCTCGGAATAGCAAATAGGCCGAGTCCCTCCGTGATCCCTCTATTTATATAAATTCGTTGCTATCCGCGAACGTGAAATCAACACCCGGTCGTTAAGCGTGATTCGACTTTTCGAGCGCTCCCCTCGCGTCGCTTCCCCGCGTGATTGCCTACAAACTCCCTTCGCGAAACTTCTAGAAGCTTGTCGTTCCGCGTTTTGTTTTACTTTTCCGTCTCGAATTTTCTATACATGCTACAAATTTAATTTCTTTTTCAAGTTCAGTTACAAAATATATTCAAAATGGTTGCGTATTAATAGTGTTAAAAAATTGTAGAAATGCGAATAATAATTATACGTATGGAGAATTGTTATTTACGTTCAAGGTTTATGAAAATTGTATTTCTATATGTCAGAGAGGTCTATCGAAACCCGTATCGTCCAGCGGTTCTGGGGTAAGTGCTGAGCGGTCTCCCACAGTCCTCTTACCGGAAGGCATGCTTGCCTTCCCCACTCCGTGGCCAGATCCGCCCCGAAATCATCTCGATTGTTTCTTCATCCGACACGTCACCGATGACGTCGCGTCAACGGTAGCGTCGGCAATCGGCAATTAGGGATCGGTGTCTCTGTCACCTATTTCAAAGCGTCGGCCGACTCTCAGAGGTCGCCGCTCAAGGCATCAGCCGACTGTCAGAGGTCGCCGGTCAAAGCATCGGCCGACTCTCAGAGGTCGCCGCTCAAAGCATCGGCAGCCGTCCCTGATTGGGCCCGAAACATATTGGCGCTAACATATAATTTGGAAACGTAGTATCTATATTTATTAATATTGTATTGATAAAGATAATTGTAGATATATAACATAATGACATCAAATAAAAAAATATAATTTGAACCTATAGTCAGAACATCAGATATCGAGAATAGAATTACGAATATTTTCATGTAACATGTTAATAAACAGACGACAATGTCGCAGTAATCAACTATTTGAAATACTATTTTACACACTCCTCAACCCTTATAGTGCCGGAGGCCGATATATCGGCCCGGGCCTTATAGCGCTTTACTATTGGCATTGCGGGAGAAATCTAACTCAAAATAAATTTATAATACGTTATAAATGGTCTAATTTCATTACGAGAGAATTAAAAAAAAAATAGTTTTTCGTTTTAACTCTTTGTGGACGACGACTTTTTCCTATCGCTTGGAGCTAACGAAATCTAACATAAACATCGATGGTCGCCGCTCAGGCTACATACGGCATACGGCGTGAATCGCCGTGGTGTTGGGCCCTTGTCGGAATATGTCCACAGCGTTTTATAAACAACTGTTTGAAGACTCTCACGAAATAAGATCGCATTGCCGCAGTGAGACGTAGGATCAGTTAGTTTTTCTTCGATCGTTGGCGTGAGCAGTATATTTCGTTTTGTCCCAGTGACAGTCTGAAAGCGTCATTTTTGTTATCGCCGTTGTTTTCCACTTGTGTCAAACATTTTTGTTTTTGACAAACCAACAATTAGCAAGACAGGATTTCTAAAATTTTGCCACCAACCTATAACAATTACGTATTTCGGAAGAGATAATCCGTCCGGCGCTTACCATGTACCTTCGAGTTATTTTTTATGTTTGTTATGTAATATTCTTTATCTTGTTACAAAATATATCGGAAATGCAAAGTATATACTTTGTAATAAATGGTCTATATAAAATGATGATGAAAAGATGACTTTTTGTATGTGCAAATACGTTTTGTAAGAGAGAACTGGACTTTTACTTTCTTTATGATCTTTTATACCTTTGTTATTTATATAATTTTCAATGAATATAGAAAAACTAGTGTCATTGTTTTGTTCTCTATTTCGTCCTTAATATACTGCTTTTTGAATCATGTAAATATTGTTTCTTGTTTGGTTTTTATGAGCATTTTCCCAAACCCTAGTAAAACCGTGAAATTCGACCGGTTATTCTCGCGTAGGCACCTCTTTTTCGCCCGGCACTAAAAGGGTTAAAATAAGTCTCACTTTTTCAATATGTTCCAAATAAAATACTATTTTTCAATAGTACTTCAAAAACTTCTTCTTATAAATAAAATAATTTATTTGCATGATTATACGCGTGAAAAAGGTCGGCGAATGGAAAGGAGAGAGAAGCAGAGAGCTGAAGTCCCTTCTTCTCTTTGAATTACTATCCTTCTCTGGGTTCAGGATATTACAAAGAATGTAGCAGCTCTGCTAGAACTGTCGGGTTGCAGACCAGACGACAGGCCTGTTACGCAGCCATCGCTGTAGTTTACACAAATTGAAGTCGTTTCCTTATCGATCTCCGGCAACGTTCAGCCCGCGATTCCACTCAGCGGGCTCGGTGTGTAAAGTGCTCTGCGCCGCAACAAGTATCTAGCGATACATGACACGCGACTGGGGTTTCAAGCATTCCAACAAGCTGCAGCACAATCAAGGGAAAGCCGACACGACGCGGCGCACAGTGGTGCCAAATGGCCAAAAAGCGGCAAAAAATCTGTAAAAACGAAACTATCCAACGAATTTGTTTGAAAATTTGTGGAGAGATTGCCACAGGTAGAACGCTTATTAGGCAAAAAAAAAATTTGTGTAAAATGTTATTAACATTAAGTAGTATGGGCTAATCGAAAATCTCCGTTTTCTGCCCATTTTTTATTTATGGAAGCATACAACAAATACTTTAATAGATTTTGGTCTGGAACTAATCGTTTTGGCAAGGTGTAATATTGATCTAACTTTGTGCAAAAAATCATGAGACCCTTTCGTCACAATGTAAGTTTAAATATCAACTTTCAGAATTTCCAAGAGTGAATCGTGCGGAAGTTACGATTATTTGATTTTCCAGGTGAAATTTTTTAGGAATATTTCTAATTAATAAAGAAAAATGTGAAGTGCATATGATTTATTAATTTTTTATGTATAAAAAAATATTTAATAATGTTAGTTATACTGCTAGTGAAAATTGTAGCAGCGTGCAGGGGCAGGTGATTATTGCGTGAAAGAAGTAAATAGACGCGATGGCGTTCTAATGGCTTGAACAGAATATATATTTATAACACGATACAATATACATGCGGACCATACGGTGGTTTCCGAACGACTGTCAAATCTCGACTCGCCGGTAGGGCACACAGTCCAAAACATCTGAACCGCGCCACGTGCGCCGTCACCAGTTCGGTATCGCTCAAAGAGAAGATCTCAAGAAGCCGCGCTTACATTGTTTACGACAAATAACAATTTTTTTTATCTTACATAAATTATTTTTATAGCGTTCATTGGAGCACTACCAAAAAATACCTGTTGCATTTTTACGACAGTGGTCCAGTGAACGAAAACTTTGTTTATTTAACATACCAAATTGTTATTAAATATTTTTTTATATGTATGAATGTCATTTTTTTTTTAATTATCTGATATGTATCCCTTAAAAAATTCACCCGAAACATCAAATAATCGTGACTTCCGCGCGATTCATTCTTGGAAATTCCGAAAGTTGATATTTGAACTTAAATTGCGACGAAAGCATCTCGAAGTATCTCGTGATTTTTTGCACAAAGCTAGATCAATCTTATATCTTGCCAAAACGATTAGTTTCAGGTCGAAGCTTTTCAAAGGATTTTTTGTATTCCTCCATAAATAAAAAATGAGCGTAACGCAAAGGGGCTTCAGGTTAGTCCATATTACTTAATGTTAAACAATTTGTTTTGGAAAATTTTTTTTGCCAGTCAATAGTTGAAGTCATTTGCAATAACCCATATGATTTGTAGACCCCTAAGTATTCAATTATAGGCGGAGTAAGTACATAACTATCGCACTGAAAACTGATGAACTCCCAGGAGCGAGGAAATGGTTATTTACCATGCGTATATCTTCGTAAAAATTTTTTTTTCAAAAATCTGACTTTGGCACATCATGCACGCACTATTAGGCTATACAAAAATAATTTTTTTTTAAATAAAAATCGAAAATTTATAAAATGGATTTTTGTCGCCCTGGCACCACTGTGCGCCGTACGTGTACCTGTACATAATACGCAATCTAAAGAGTTCTTTATAAAATTGTCTTAATAACTTAACATCCAGCAGAGTACCAATGGTGAAACCCAATGACATTTCCTTTTATTATAAAGACTTTTACTCACTGCAAAACGTGACGTAAATTGTTTAAGTAATGAAAATGTGTTTGTTTAAACAATCCTTTAAGTAATAAAAATGTACTGGTTTAAACATTTGTTTCAATAATACAAATGTACTGGTTCAAACATTTGTTTTAATAATAAATATTTATTTGTTTAAACAATTGTCTGTTTAAATATCTCGTTAAGCACCCCCCAAAATAGAAGGACACGGCAGTTAAGATCAAACGTCTCTCGTCGTTCTCATAAGTTCATCGAAGTTGAGATGAGTCACAAGCGATCGAGGGCTGGTTTGTCGATCGCCGGACATTTTCCGAATTACCGAAATTTGGAAGTACAGTGAATTTTCGATATGTGTCAACAACACGGGTCTTGCCAGTGTCATGAATCGTTCAGGAGACATACCCGAGTCGTTTATGTTCACACTCCTTGGCGTCCGAGGCCTCTCCAGGTTCGTGGATAATTCCGCGGTAGTGGGGATAATTCCGCGACGATTATTATCCAGGCCTCGGCGACATATATAGACAAATCACTGTTTTCCCTTCCTGTAAACAATTAACGTCCACAGTGAAACGTCATTCATCGTTATAAATCCATCGATGTCCGAGGCGGGTCACCTGCATCCCCTAGGGAAAATAAACGAAGCTCCAAAGATTGAGGGGTGGCTTCTCGTCTGGTGGACAAGATATTTCAAGATCGTAAAGATCGTCAGAAATGATAATTGAAATTTGTAGGAAGTAGTACCTTCCGAATAAACAACGTAAACAATTAACGTTATCAGTAAAAGGTCACGCATCGTCATAAATCCATCGAGGGCGGAGGCAGGTCACCTGCATGACCTGGTTTCGGCTCGAACGATCCCGGGGAAGTTCCCCGTTCGATGAAGAACATCATGGCGGCCAAAATCTCGAATAGCCCCTCGCCTCGCTCCGAACATTCACCATCGAAGAATCGGGTCACTCGTTGACCCAAATTAAATGAAAATATATTTTCGTTTTTAATCACCTGAAAGTGTCGAACATGACGTAAAAATTCTTCTGATGTCTTTATGGTTTTGTGTTTGACCTATTTTTGACCTACTTTTGCCATAAACGCCTAAAATCCGCAGCCTAATTCTATGAAATTGTCGCCGCTTTTGTACCATTTATTCAGAAATTCTGAAACCTTGGTCCTCGGTTTAAAAAGGAACCATTGAAATTATTATTCTTTTTTTTTTAAGCGAAATACAGTCTGGAATATTAAGGCCGTTGCACACTAGACCGCACCGCCGCCTGACCAGCACCGCACCAAATCTATTGCCAAAACTATTGTAGAATTATTTTAAGGCTCACAATGCTCCCTTTACAATGCTCACTTGTGGTCAAAATTCAAAATGTCATCGAAATTTTCTAAAAATTGATAATCAAAGGTTCTTAATGTCACTGATAATGAACGTGATATTATACGGTCTGGAAACCGCGTTTCTAAACGCTCGAATATCTCGTGTTTTAGATATCTCTCTATTGTATAGGATAGTTCTGTCACGCAAAAACTCCGAGTGACGAAGTCGCGGGGTTGATGAGCGAAGCGAGTAGGGGGCGAAGCGAATTTGTTGACGTATCTAGTAGCTCAGATCGTAGCATCTACGTACATGATGACCGATGGCCCACTTGCATAAAAAGGCGACATTTTTAATGGTTGGCCAACCAATATCGCAATCAATGCCCAACAAAATGACAACTATAAATGCTACTAGGGAATCGTAAAGTCAAGCATATGTAGGGAAGCCGCCTTTTAGCGCCAAAAGTCGATTTTTCCAGATTGAGATATTAAAAAATTTTTTTTGCAACAGACTAAGAACTCTTCCAAGCTACTAAATCCAAATTATTATTCATTTCAGATTATTTTGTCCTAGGATATATCATTCTGAAGACAAAATCGTGAAATTCAGATTAAGCAAAACGCTGAAACAGGATCGCACATCCTTATATGTATTTTATCATATGTAAATTATACATATAAAATACTTCTTAAATAATTCATCATGTTATCGCAAATGTAATTTCTTAATGAAAATATATTGGAAACATCTTTGTTCTGCAAATTCTACCACCGGTTAAAGTGTAAAAATATTTTTAAAAATACGGTCGTATTCTACGATTCTTCCTGTTTGAAATTCAGTTTTTTAATTCGCGGAGCATCAAAAATTGCAAATATTGAGTACTTGAAACTGTTATAAAAATATATTAGATTGGAGGGAAAGTTCTGCCGTATTTCAAAGAAAACATTTGAATCAATTTATAAAAATACATGTTTCATATTATTCAATGATATAATTTCCTTTATTTGTAAGGACTTGTTGCCATCTTTCAGGTGACCTGTGCATTCTTGTTTCCCAATGACTCAATAGATACTATTTTTACTAAGAAATTCCCGTGTGATTAACTCCATGATATAG
Source organism: Halictus rubicundus (assembly GCF_050948215.1). Lineage (NCBI taxonomy): Eukaryota > Metazoa > Arthropoda > Insecta > Hymenoptera > Halictidae > Halictus > Halictus rubicundus. The sequence continues at coordinate 7,099,038 of NC_135161.1, read as the reverse complement.
GACGTAAGCTGTGAGTTATAGGAGTGGGCTACGATATTAAACTGTTACCGCCCACTACTACACGATTGTTGGGGGTGGCAAGACGCCATTTCGTATGGGTTCGAAGTGGTGACATTGTATTGATGCGAAGCTTAGAAGAAGGTTCCCCGGCAGGACTGCGGTGACGTATCTAGATACGAATGCGCGGCCGATTGGTTCAGAGTGGAAGAGGCAGGCCTTGTTTCACACGCATTTTCGACTGAATTCGAAATATTGGTTGCAGCGGTCACACATATTGTGTAACGCGACGACCTTCGGCCTCAAAAATTGGGCCAACAGCCGCGGCAGAGATGGGGATAGGCATACCTACGATAGACTCGGTTTGTTTAGGTACCGTCCCCCGGCGCTGCTCTGTATGGAGCGGTTTATGACAGATCATTACTATTGAGCTGGAAGTCGGCAGAGTCGAACAACATCTGTTTACTGTAAAGTAATTTGTAGACCCCAACCTCTTCGACGAATGTACAAATGCTACACCCGAGAAATTTAAAAAACGGTGACCACGAGTAACTCTGAAATGTTCTAGTCAACAGCTTTTTAAATAAATAATGACGAATTGTTTCACCGCACAGATTTTTATAAAAAATAGGGATCACCTCGATTTTTAAAATATTACTATATATTTCTGACTTCATAATATTATAGTTGGTGTCGAAACAAATAACCTTAATAATCTTGAAATAACGCTAAAATACTTTTGGCTACAAAAAGCGAGTTTCCAGACCATAGTGCGGCGCACTAGATCGACCAAATCTAGTTTTGACTTTTTCGGACATTCTCGCCGAGAATGTCCTTCTGTCGAGGCGATAGAGAGGCGATCCCATGCTGTGCTGTTGCCGGTAGGTGTGCGCACTCCCAAGGAGGCCTATGAAGAAAGTCAAAACGGCGGCGGCGGTGCGGTGCTGGTCAGGCGGCGGTGCGGTCTAGTGTGCAAAGGCCTTAATTCCGCGACGATTATTATCCAGGCCTCGGCGACATATATAGACAAATCACTGTTTTCCCTTCCTGTAAACAATTAACGTTAACAGTGAAACGTCATTCATCGTTATAAATCCATCGATGTCCGAGGCGGGTCACCTGCATCCCCTAGGGAAAATAAACGAAGCTCCAAAGATTGAGGGGTGGCTTCTCGTCTGGTGGACAAGATATTTCAAGATCGTAAAGATCGTCAGAAATGATAATTGAAATTTGTAGGAAGTAGTACCTTCCGAATAAACAACGTAAACAATTAACGTTATCAGTAAAAGGTCACGCATCGTCATAAATCCATCGAGGGCGGAGGCAGGTCACCTGCATGACCTGGTTTCGGCTCGAACGATCCCGGGGAAGTTCCCCGTTCGATGAAGAACATCATGGCGGCCAAAATCTCGAATAGCCCCTCGCCTCGCTCCGAACATTCACCATCGAAGAATCGGGTCACTCGTTGACCCAAATTAAATGAAAATATATTTTCGTTTTTAATCACCTGAAAGTGTCGAACATGACGTAAAAATTCTTCTGATGTCTTTATGGTTTTGTGTTTGACCTATTTTTGACCTACTTTTGCCATAAACGCCTAAAATCCGCAGCCTAATTCTATGAAATTGTCGCCGCTTTTGTACCATTTATTCAGAAATTCTGAAACCTTGGTCCTCGGTTTAAAAAGGAACCATTGAAATTATTATTCTTTTTTTTTTTAAGCGAAATACAGTCTGGAATATTAAATAATATTTGTAACATATATCTCGTCGAATATCGATCAACCCCAGGCGAGATTGAATGGTTCCCAGGCGAACCCGGGACTAGGCGTGGTTATCTTTTTATTGTTTTCAGGGCCGCGCATCGTCATTGGAGAACGCAGCGCTTCGCGGGACGTCTCCACGCCTCACGCCGACGTGGTTCCGGTTGACTGGTCCAACAGTCAGTCGATGTATAACATTGTATTAACTATTGCCGCGTCACGGGCTTCCCTTTTCGCGATCGATGTTGTCGGAACAGAGTTTCAAAATGGCGAAGTCACGACTCACTCCGAGACCAAAATGTCGGACGAAATTGCAAGGGGAAAGCTCCGTTGAGGACATTGTTCGACACCATTGTTGCATTTCGATAAGAAACTTTTGATTCTTGTATCGAAAACCTTTATAGAAAATAAAATTGTTCTAAATAAATAAGTTGATCGTAAAAAATAAAAACTAGATGAAAATGTGCCTGTTCTTACAACAACTTTCATAAATTGAACATAATATTCTCCAATTTTTCTAACACCTTCACAATTTAGATTTCCAGTTTCCATTTTTCTATAAATGCATAAAATCCACAGCGAACAAAAATTAGCACTTAACGATGTTTGTTTATTGCCCGTTGTTCAATTCCATTTTTGACAATCCACTCTCGACAATCGCGTTCGATACGGTGTTCCACGGATTCCACGTCGCAATTAACACGGGCCGGAAGTCACCGCGCATAAATTTGCGTAAGGAGAGTTAGACACTGTCAAATGGCGGAAGACGAACACTGCGGGCTTAATTGTGACCCTTATTGGACCCACCGTGAAATATGGAACAAGAAGCGGATCGCGTGTTATTGTATGCGCCTCGTATTCGGGCGCACACGATCCCGGCCGACGGGATATAATACCCTGCGGGAATAATGATTCCCCTCTGTGACGCAAATTTTTCGAGCGGAGACTGAAATTCGAATTTTTACGGATAATCAAGAAAGCCCGTCACGTACGCGATTTCAACGAGAATATCTACATATGTCGGATATGCAAACAAGAACTTTTTCATCCCATTCTTCCGTTTTTTTCAAACGCCAATGCAACTCGATGAATAAATATGAACTTCCCGGAACATGCGAAAAATCCCTCGGCGAAATAGTCAATCGAAGTGTTCTTGTGAGGTTTAAAGCAAACGCGAAGTATTCGTCAAACAATTTGATTATTTATTAAATTATTTCTTAATCTATTTAATAATCAGAATAATTATTGTTAGAATACGATAGAATTTCGTGGCTTGATTTCGAGAAATATTGTAATCGAATACCGTTGTCTGGCCCTCCGGAATTTTAATTAAAAATTCCGTAAAATTAACAGAGCTATGGCACGCGATCAGTTCATGCTCCTACGATACTCAGCACGACACGTAGAAAATCTCTATTAACAGTTAGAATTTCTAAAAACGATGATACTATTAAAATAAATTGTTTCATGGGATTTTCCGTAAAAATTGCTTTCTGTCGGAACGTTCACGATTCACAAGCTCAATTCACTGTTACAAAGGAAATCATGAAAAATATCAGGTCACTTTGAATTGTCACTTTTAGATAGACACAAGACGTCAGAAATGACGCTTTTATATCGACAGTAACTAGCGTCCTAAGCCAGCGTCCTGCTCAGGGTTTTTAGGTGGTTTTCCCCTGAGACAGAGGACAAATGTCGGGACGTTTACTGTCTGATTGAGGCCACCGGGTTAAAGAAAATTTCTTTTCTTTCACCGACTTTTCAGACAGAGGTTAACATGTCAAGGAGCCGTCTTTCGATTACGAGGCGTGAAGGTTGGGACGTTACCGCAGACGAATTTAGCCGCGGTCGGGACGCCCGTTTTTTCGAGAGGGGCAGCAGTGTTACGATGGAAGCTGTCGATTGCGGCGATCGAGAGAAGTTGGCCGTCGTATCGATATTGTGGTATCCGGCCAACGGGGTTGTTGTTAAGAAGAAGACAGACGACAGAATCTCTCGAGTCGTCGAAGCGAGAGCACGCACCTGTATCGCATCTTTTAACATTGTCCGTTGACAGCCAATAAACAGTTATTTAGTTGTTGGTAGTGTTCGGTCTGTTGTTTGGTTGAGGGATGTGTTTGCCGGCGAGGCGGGGCCGAAGCCTCCGCAACAATATTTTCCTGTCAAAGCAATTTATATTTACGTGTATTTTCGTTACGTCAACGGTATGACGAATCGCCCTAAAAGTTTCAATAGAATCGGACGCACGGTCTCCGGGAAAGCAATTCCGAAAGTTCAGTAAATTTCACAGTGTCCAACAATATCTTCTCCTGTCCCTTGCGGCACTATTTAAATTGATTCATCAAACGCTACGTCTGTATCACCTGTAACAGCTTTTTCACGATATGCCCAAAGGGAGACGGTTCACTCTATGACGTAGGTAGATTTTGCCTGCAACCCTTAATTTTTAACGTTAAAATGATGATTTCACATCACTTTATAGAAATATCGAGAACACGTTCAGTCAGATTTTCAACGATTTCGAGCGTATGTCCGAAGAAACAAAAAAATTAATTTATCCTCCAAAAATCTTCAGAAAATCTAATATTATATTATTCTATTAATTTTATACAAAAATGTTATACAATAAATACGCCATTCAACTCGGGCGAGTCCAAAGAATCGTCGCGTGTGAAAAGAGTTCGCGTATCTTTTGCGGTTAAAGCAGGACAAATGGTTAAAATTATAGATTGTCGTCACTAAATAAAAATCAAAAATACAAGATATAGATCCACAGTCTAGTTATTACATTATTCTCTGTTCATTAGAATTGTTGAAAGAAGGAATACATTTTTAGTTAACTTCTGTTCTCTGCAGTTTTCAATGAAAAAAAAAAAATTGCAGAGAACAAAAGTCGATGTGTAGTCATTGCAGAATATACTTTTTATAATAACCTTTATCATTACAATAAATTTTAAGTTTACTTAAGTTTTTAAAAGTTTAAAACAGACTAGGGTTAAGTTTTTGTTTTACTTTTTTAAAAGTTATCTTTTTCCTCCGCGAAAATGTTCTGCTCGGCTTCGTTTAGAAAAGTCCTCTTCACCCAAAATCAAATTTTTGAGCGCGTCATAAATTTTGTTTGAACAATCGGGGTCTGCCGATGAAAATTTCAAGACGTCAGAATTATTTTCGGGAGGGTCTTACAATTAGGAAAAATTGGCTTTATAAAATCTCCCCCAAATGTGAATCTGCATTTCCATTTGACTTCTCGGCGCTAGTTGCAGCTTAATAAGTTACAACCCCCGATTGCTACACATAGTTTCGCTGTTTGTTGCTGCACCGAACGCACCATCCTGGTGGCCTTTAATTATCTAACTTCGAACTCTCTGGATTCGCTCCGCACATTGCAGCCCGCCCTTTGATTTCCCTACACCCACTGCGGCTTGCTCCTGCAACAGTCCGCGGTCTACATTCAGCATAGTTTCGTCTTTTGACAACAATCGCGTAGTTTTCTCTCTGCGGTCCTTTATGTGATTACGCGTTCCCCGGACCGACGCGCGTCTGTCTATCAACAGACTAACAACAGTACTATCAACAGACAATGCTTTCGCGATTGGCGCGTTTCGGATTGTAACTGGAATTCGCTTGTCTGCCTCTGTATCAAAGTTCGGTATTGGTCAAACAATTCGAAACTAATTTAAAATAATTTAAAAATAAACTTGAATTACTAAAGTTTATTCGCAATAACGAAGAATAAATAAAATTTTAGTTGTTTCCCCGTTATTCGTGTCAAATTCGTCATTAATTCGTTTCCCGTTCGTCGAATGCCGTATTCTCTCCGTAACTGTCGAAAAGATCTCTACCGTAATTGTCCAAAATTTATCCGCACCGTGGGAACCTTATAAACATTTAATCATGTGTATGAAATATTCGAAGACAGTTAGATTTTCAGAGTGGAGCTGTTAACGCTTCCGTTGCAACATTTTTTAACGTATTTTTGAAAATTAAGAGAAATTCAGAAAAATAAAATTAGCTTACCCAAGTAATTATTTACTCGAGTGAGTGTACAAGTTTTTGATGTGCAACGAAATAGCAGTGATTCGTTTATCAAAAATTGGTCAAATAAATAATATTGTTTATTTGTCACCGACAAAGATTTTGAGACAGTAGGGATTTTTGAAGGACTTTTAGGGCCACTTCGAATGTATCAACCAGTATCCTGTGACCTGCCAACCTCTCTTGTTTGTTAGATATTGAAGCAAGTAGAACAGAGTACGATTAATCCGGCGTCTGCAAAACAAGTCTTCTGGCTTCTTAAATTAATTTACGCTCGAAACTTGAGACAAACGAAGTCAGAAGGAAGTATCGTTTCCTTTACAACGTTACAGTAGTTGAAGACGAGTACCCCAAGAAGTTGTTATGCGAGAATTTCCTATCTCCCGTAATTTATTTTCGGTTCATTATTAATTCGGGATACGTCCGTCACAAATCATTAAATACATTATATCATTTTCTATGATTACAAACAATATTATTAATACCTTAAAAGAAATTATAAATTTACAGTTATAGATTAGTTGTTTCAACTGTTAGATAATCGCGACAGAGATAAATAAAACTTTTAAAAACATGAAACATTGACTGCAGAATAACTAAGAGTATAACGCGAGCCAAAATGGCGGGCACTTCGCGCCGAAGTTTGCCGATTATTTTTCGAGAATTTTCGGGGTTTCCTCGGCGCTATGTTGCGTAGTACACAATTCCGAGTTCACACGAGCAAAAATACATGGTATGTCAATTTATGTGACGATAATATGTCAATATGTGATAGTGTGTCCTTGGAGCGCTGGGAAACATTTCGTGTCGGTAGAATAATGGCGGTTTCCTGTTGCGCGGTTCGTGCGTTTTCCTTCGCGAATCTGTTCCACGTTTAATCATTTTGAGGGTTTTTCTCTCTCTCTGTTTGGTTACCAGCCACTGTCGTGCTGCACTTTTCGCGGAAATAGATTTTCAAACAATCAACAAGTGGTAGGTACGCCGCGTCTGACGAAACAGGTATTGATTGGAAAGAAATAGGCGAAACGGCGGCGGATGTAGGTCGGAAATATTTTATGGACCTTGTTTCTTTATACACAATTGCGACAATGTTGTAAAAATAATCAACAAGGTGTGTACCAATTAAAATCAATTTTTTAAGAGCTCACAATAAAGGGGAAGGATGAGCCTGTGTAATACGGAAATCAGTTTTTCGGCCATATTTGTATTTATACAATTGCAAGGATTTTTTTAAATGTACAATAAAGTGTACTCTTTGCAATAATACCAGAATTAAATCGATTAATTTATCAGCCATATTTATTTCCGTAGAATATCGAGAATTTTTCTAATCAGTCACCACAAGGTAGTCCGTTTCTACTAGTACAACCCTTAATCTCTTAACTTAAAAGCCCGAGAATACTCGTGTATTATACACACTATTACAAAATAATTGTTAAGTTAATGTTCGAGTACTTAATGTTCGAAACTGAATTATAACTATTCAGAGACTATATCAATATTTTCCCCTATCGTTTGCCTGTAGGAAGTTCCGAAATAAAAGAGAGGAAATGATTGAGAAATTATTTTGTTTAATTAGAAAATTTTAGAGAAACCAGAAGATTCGAGAGACGGGTCTGGCGAGCTCGCGAGTTGTAATTTGAGTTTTCGCTATCGATACAGGTACTTTAAACCGTTCAGAAGGTACAAGCCGCCAGGTAGACTATTCCAAGGGTGCCAAGGTCATATGGGAGAATCTACCAAGGGTTCCCGGCGCGTCGCGTAGATTTCTTCGATTAGTAATAGCCACGGTTCGTATCGGGATACAGCTAAGTGTTTAGAAGGAGGCGCACGCACCGTTTAGGTTAAGGCGCGACGATGCGAGAAGCGGGGACCGAACGACTTTTGGGACGGGAGGACAGTCTCGTCGAAGCCACGACCAAATAAAGACCGTTTTCCTCGATAGGCCATCTGTTATTTGAACTCCTGACACCTTTCTTAAATCTTACACCCTCCGTCTCTCTCCCTCGCTCTCTCTCTCTCCCTCTCTCCCTCTCTCTCTCTCCCTCTCTCCCTCCCTCTCTCTCTCTCTCTCTCTCTCTCTCTCTCTCTCTCCCTCTCTCTCGCTCTCGCCGGAATTTATGGAATCCCCGACCGTAGTCCACCAGAATGTTTGAATTTACCGGAACACGATCGCCGACAGTCGAATGGCTTCCAATTGCTCCAAAGACTCCTCCGTCCGGGATTAATTATCTCGACAAACTGTTGCCCTCCAGCCCCTATTTAGCTGCGGTATTATTCATCGGCGAGCTTGTCTTCTGTTTCGACGTCCGAGCCACTTGTTTAGCCCCCGTGTAGAATGAAGGGTATGAAATCACCTTCCTGGACGGCCATTAATCTAACAAATTCATTCGTTGATGTCCGGTTCTCGGAAAATTAGCCGGATTAACAATTGCGAAGCTTGTTGGGACCGTTTATCATTATATAAATTGAAATATCTGCTAAACTAATCATTTTTCACATGCTCAACACTTTTTTGAAGTATACAAACACGGATAGATTCGAGTGGGTTGGCACGAAAATATCCTGTTGTACAATGGCGATACACGATTTTTCCGTTGCAACAGTTTTGATAAAGTCGATGATCTTCGCAGCTCGTGGAGAGTTATATAACGATCGTTAAAGAGATCGTTAAGGGATGTGGTTTGCACATACGATTTACGAGGTTAAAAATAGTATGTGTATGTATACCGCGGGTTTGTATGCGTTCATAGTATTTATACATTTCAATTCGATGCAAAGATAATCGCAGAAAAGGGTTGTTTCTTGAATATGGCATTCGCTTCCAGCATTGAGTTTCAAGACCGATTAATTTTTGAGTATAGTACCGCGTTGCTTTAAGATTCGTTCCCGGGGTAGCTGTTAAACTGATTGACTGACTTCGTTACGTTTTAGTTCATTTTACATTTTACATTTTACATTTTACATTTTACATTTTACATTTTACATTTTACATTTTACATTTCGAGGAACATCAATAATCGTGCCGCCGAAGCACCCTGTCATTGAGAGTGGCACAATGCTCGAGCAGTTACGAATTTCCATGTAATTCACGTACAGCGTTATACTCGTCGGTACTTTTTACCCACCTGCTCGTTAAGTCGCATAATTGTTTGGTATTGGAATAATTTCATTGTTACGTTTTCAGCGCCGTAAGGAGAAAATCGGCTAAATACTCCGCGTTTTCCAGCTACACTGAAATTTTATCTTCGACTTTTCCTCGTTTTTCATTCTACATTACCCCCGGTTCTGCTTGGTAGCGTTCACGTTCGTGTCGGCCCCACCCCGTCTGCCCTTCGCCGTTGCGTCAGAGTACTAAGTTTCAGGAGCCACTGCTCGATCGCTGGTTGTTCAATCGGCTGCGAAATATCAGAAATTGTTACATGCTTCTCGTATGCTGATTTATTTTATTTCTGCCCCCATCGATTGGCTGCCTCGATTTTACAATCACTAAATAATATAAATCCGTTTCGAAGAGGATACGTTGAGCAACGGTATCCGCTTCGTATTTTCCGCATTTCGTCACAGGCGAGGAGAGGTGTTCTCACTTTTATTAGGTTCGCTGCTGATATTTTTCCAGCCACGCGGATCAGGGACAAACGATTTCTCGGGAAATAAAACGCCGCCCGTGGAAAGGGGAGAATTCTTTCGCGCGACAGGGGTGCGCACGGTTTTCAAGAGTCTCTTGCACAAAATCCGTGTTGCGGTGTGCACCACCAACCTGCTGTCAGCAAATACCACCCTTCTCTTCAATCGGAACAGGAGAACCCCCGGTGGTAACAATATCTTCGCCAACCTGTGGTGTACCTTTCCAAAACTCGCTGGAGACCACGTATCGTCCCTTTGACAGCGAAACCGTATGCACGCGACGCCCTTTCTATCCCACCCCCGCGAACGTCAGAGATGAGGAAAGAGACCCGGGAATCAGATGCCGCAATCGAAATCCCACTGTGAAACGTAGACAAAGATCGATCCTGCTCAAATGACCGAACCGAACCGTTGGTTTACCCTGTCTGTTAACGCTGTACGTTTGATCGTTCGTGTATTTACACTTTTCTGATTACGATTTATCCCTCGACCGTCGCTCGTCACTCCGATTTAATATCTGACCAACTGCTACGACGATAGAACGCACGACCACGGAGAGAGAAATAATTTCGGCAATAGCCTTTTTCAGCTGTACCATTTTATCGAACGTGAAACGTCCTCGTACGAAATGTGAAAAACAAATGGTGACAAAAACGCGAAGAGTTTCTCTCGCATCGTATGTAATATCGAATGTCTACGCGGGGGATATTAATTTGATTTTTCTTGCACGAATGAAATCGCGATTGCCATACACGCGCGACAATTTCCGCGACCGACTCTGTGAATTCATTTGCGGAAAATCAAATAAGACAAACGAAAAGCAGATAAAACAAGATTATTTGCAGCGTTCGGAACGCGATCGTTGTTACACAGTTCGAATGAAATGGTATTTTGAAGGAGAAGCGACTTTTCGCGAGGAAGAACTTAATGAAATAATAAAAGAATGTCACTGTAGTCGAACGCGTTATTCCCGAAGTGTGCAAACGATTTGGAATAAAATGAACCATTTACTGAAATAATATTTTCCTCTGCTTTTAGGGCGGAGCCTGTTATGAGGAATGCTCAGCGGTGCATTATGAAATACAAGGGGGCGTAAACAATTACCCTGAACAGTGAAGAATATTTTTATAATAGTATACTTTGCACGCTATGTAGAAAACGGTGAAAAATGTCAGGAGGAGTATTCGCTCGAGTGCAAACGGATGCTTCCAGGAAGATTCTAGTTAAAGGGACACTTTCTCGTCAGTATATTTATTTTCTTCGTTTCGCGTATGCTTTGGGTCGGAGTTTTCTTGCTAGGATAATGTAAGGGAATTGTGAGGAGTTTCTAACGGGTTCTTTATGGAAAGAAATTGCTTTTCTGTTTTAAGTTGCACCCCTTCTCGGCAGGGTCGTGGCTACTTTCACCGCGGCAGCACCTCCACTTCGATTTTTTTTCGTTATCGGATGTCGACCGGCCACGGTCGATAAATACCTAAGGCTGCCTCGCAACGTGCTGTATAGTATACATCGTCAATCTTGTGCTCATTTTTCCAGCAACATTGTCGAGCGACATTCTTTTTCATTCAGCCGTGACACGAACGGTGGGATGAAATATACTGGGGTTGCAATGCTACTTGGTTATTCCGTTTGCCCCCCCCCCCGCCACGCCCTATTTGATTATAGTTTCGTACCAATATTACAGCGTCGTGTAATGTCCATAATTATAGTGTCTGAAGACATACGGTCTGTCACAGTTCTATTCGGACACTTCTAAAATGGCAACTTTATAAAAATTGTACGAAACGACTTTGCCCTCTTCGAAATGTTAGAAGAATGAATATTCTGAAATAAAAGAATCTTTTATAAAAAAATTGCAATTGGTCGGAACCGAATTTTTAAAATTTTGCTATGCAAGTAATTTTCATTTTCTGTGTGTTTTCTCTCGTACAAAAGAACTTTTAGTATTTTCCCCGCAATTCTTTCGAAATTTCTTTTTCCCTTCGCGTAGTAAACTAATTCATCCAGAAAAATCTTACGGTTCGGTATGACGAACTGACTCTTTAGTAATTGAAAGAGCGTCTAAAAGAGTAATTTAATTATAATTTATCAAAGCGTAAATCGGTTCGCGATAATATCGGAAATACTCAAAAACTTTCGATAGCCAAAAAGATTATTCCTAATCGTGGGATGGTTTCCCGATATCGGAGCCCGGACTATGCCCCGAAAGAAATTCCGATAATTATTATTCAATCAAACTTGCCGCAGATTTTTTCTTTACAGGACATTGGAATGCCTCTGGCGAGGGTGGATTTTTTTTCCGTCTAACCGTTCAATCTATTTCGGTGCATAGTGTAATGGAATGCCCACTGCGTAGGAATTGCAAAATAAAAATTCGCCGAGATAAATTACAGCGGTTTTGCAACGGCCTGGTAGCTATATTATATTTTACGGGGAACACAGTTTTTAATTGAAGCAATTATATTCATCCTTAGACAGCTACATGTTATATAACTCCTCCATTTTGCAATTTTACGTAAAAACAAAAATATGAGAATAAAGCTAAAATGTTGCTTAATATTCTCTAAAAGAATGTCTTTTGTTTACAGTATCTTTGTACGCGAGAGAAAAATGTTAGATTCACTCGATTTTATGAGGTCTACGAGGTTGCATATACCCTTAAGTTAAAGAGAACTATTTTAGTGAGATTGATGGCAACAGTAATAGAGAACCAACACTTTGCATACACACACCCGCGGTGAATAGGTCAGTGCTGATTACTGGCTGCAACTTTGTTAACCGTTGAGTGACTTAAACGCAGGTGCTCTGTCATCGAATCAACTCAAGTGCAACCTACATTGCCGATGGTCAACTAAAAATCGTTAGAATTGCTGCACAGAATACAAGACTGTTTGTAAATATTATATCAAGGACAAGTTGTAAGTAGTTTGCAGCAAAAGACAAACACCTCGAGGGCCTGTCTCCATCTTTTACAACTGATAATCAGAAGCTACGGCAGCCGCGCGGCCTAGATGCATTTGTTATTCCGTCTTCGCTACACTGTACGGACTTGTTGCTCACCTATAACACGCGCTAATAACCATAATTTAAACTTTACCTACTCATTTTTTCCATAAACGGATAAAACCCGGAGTGTGGTGGTTGCTTTAGAAGTGACATCATTTGAAACATTATTTCAAATAAAATATTAGTTTATTTTATAATTATTTCAGATAATTGCTAACTTAACAATTACCTTACCACGCAAAACCGCACACAGCTTTATACACAAGCGAGAGAGAGAGAGAGAGAGAGAGAGAGAGAGAGAGATATCTTGTCGACTTTCCATAAAATAGGATAAAAGTAACAATATAAAAATAAAATAACCAACGCCAGAAATACAATAACTTAACCTACAATAAGTTACATTATGCAACTTATCACAGAAAAAATAATAATACACAGCATACCTGTCTTTTCTCTCTCTCTCACACACTCACACACACCTCCGCCCCCTTCCCTAACCTCATCGATCGACTCTTCCAATCATATTCTCCCACCATTCGCCCACCTTCCTCAACCATTCCTCCCCTTCCCCCTCGACCCGAGCACTGCCCAAACCATCCCCTGCCATCCTCTTCCGTCATCCCCTCCCATACACATTTCCCATACGTGTTCAATAACATAATTAGTTTATTTTATAATTGTTTGAGATAATTGTGAAGTTATTTTTCAAAATTATATCTGGTGCCGAGATTGTCGCGTTTGAGTATACTTTATACCGACCCTCTTTTGACATATTTGAAATAAAGAAATATAAATATTGAAATAATATAATACTTGAAATTGCTAATGTATCAAATGAATCAATACTATTTTTATCTGCAAACAGGAATATGGAAATAAAGGTGGGAAATAAATTATTTCGAATAGCTATTTCTTCTTTTAACTAAAATTTTTCAAGGTCTGCCTAAGGGTCAGTATAGTGAGCTCAAAGTTTCGGGACGAATAACAGTGAAAAGAAAAATCATTAGCTTATGGCAGATGTGGAAAAATGGAAGTGTCTTGATTCGAGAATTTCTGTTTCCCAAGGGCTTTCGTACAGTGATCCCAAAATTTGGGAATGAGTGATAACCAATGGTAAAATCATTAGCTTACGAAAACTGTGTTATTTTATATTTACGGACACTAGGTTGTTCGAATTGGGCAGGAAACGGCAGTAATCGGACACTTTCGAAAAGACGATAACACTCATTGGGCTTCAATTTTTTCGAGACATTAAATTAGTTTCTTAGCTGATGTAAACAATTTTTTTGAAAAATTTATGTCAACCGCGGAGAAAATTTGTTGTCACATTTTTTAATTTTGCACATCATGGGTGAAGCTGAACCCAAAGAAGGTACTCTGGCCCTCAATGTCAGCCGAAGGGTGGCTTTCCGAGGCACATGTCGGCCTACCAGCTACCGCTCCGACCGCTTTGTCTTCCCGTTTGTCGCGACCAACTCGCGTCGGAATTCGATTCCACGAAGGGGTTAGGGTGACCCGACCAACGAACGAACACTGTTGAAGTTATTATTGGCAAATCGATATTTACTGAGGGCTCTTTCCGCAATAAGGCCGTGTCAGAATTAAACCGCGGTTGTAATTACATAAATATCGGTTGTAAACGCCACAGCCGAGTAATCGAATTCAGGCTCAATTAAAAGCACCGCGCATGGACGACACCACACCAACGTCAACGCGTTTGCATTATGGGATTTTACGCATTTATAACGAAAATGAATCGATCGAATAGATAACTTTTTGAAAATTATTTTCAGCTTCTCATTGTTACGGAGTGTTTTGGATCTTCGTTGGGTTCCGTAACGAGGAACCTTTAACTTACGATCCGAATGATTTGAGAAATAAAATGTGATTTGTGGGAGAGCTAACTGATTTATTATTGTTACCACTGCGATTCTCGGAAAAGAGAGCGAGGGCTCGACGGATTGCCGTGTATATTGACGCGGCTCTCTCCCCTCGCCACGCACCCCAAACTACCCTTGCCACCCGAAGTGTGCGTGGTGAGAGGGAGACGAACCGCGACGACGGCCGAGTCCTCAATACAAACAAAGTTCGGCAGTCGCTAATTTGCTGTGTGTGCGTGCCGACGCACAGCGGCACCGAACAGCTGATTGCTCGAACACTGAGAAAAGAAATAAATTTCAATGTAGCTTCCAAGGCTTGAAAATTTTTATTTTGCATAAAAATCACTGAGCAACAGTTCCTTTAATTTTTCTAAATCGACGATGTCAAAAGATGTGTGCATAAACGTTCGGAAGAATATATGTAATATTAACAATCCCAGAATTATAAAAATTAAAATAAGAAAATTGGATTTACACTGAACGACTTTCGAGCCCTTCACGCGTCGTTCAAATTGTGAATGCATGCACCTACGTATCTGCAACAGCACTGATAATAATAATTCGATAATTTTCTTCTTCGTTTCTCCTCTTTTTGATGGGAACGAATCGGTGTATTGGTCCGGTGCAGTTAGGTGGACTTTAGGTTAGGTTAGGTGGTCTTTGTTCGCTGAAAATACGTCGACGGAAATTGCCGTATTTCCCGCGTCTTCTTCCCGAAGCGCGTAGTTCGGCGAATATTTATAGTGCTCGGGCGCATCAGGATGGCTGAATTATTTGTTGCAGTCGGGCTTTTTCCTTCCGTTCGACCGTTCTGTTAATTGCGTTGGTGACGCTTGAGCGGCGTCCGGAGAACATTTTTTAATTAAACTTGCTAATGGGGACCAGCACTAATGGCTGAGGAAAACGCATTAACTAAAATCCATTAACGACCCCCAGTACGAGGTAACCGATGCATCAAGCACAATACCTGTCGCGCATCCTTGCAACGAAGCCCTTGACAACCACCATTTTGCGGGTCACTGGTCGAACCAGACTGGAACGCTTTTTGAGGTTTTTTAAGATGGTAATGGCAGAAAATATTGCAGGGTCAACTGCTCGTATGGAAAACTTGAATATATACGAATCTCTCTTTTTGGGATGTTATAAACAAATTTGCAGAGCTCCTTTCGCATCAATCTGCAATTCCAGACTGGTAAAGTTGACTAGACTAACTTCAGCTTCGACAAAATGATGGATTCAGTACAGTTCACAACTGGGTTACGAATTACCGCGAATTAAATTGTAATTAAGAGCCGAGGGTAGTCACGTGACTTTTTCAGAGTCAGCAGATCGGTAACTGTTGTATAATTTCTGTTCACAGCCTTCAGGCACTGACTTCAGATCCGTCTTGGTATTGATCCGACGGATCTCAAGTCTGTGACTAAACTGGTCACATTTTTTGCTCTGTATTATCGATATCATGAATTCTGACGGCGGAAACGTGCTTCAAGTTTTTCGCTTTATTTCGCAGAGAATCAGGACAAAATATAGCTCAATTTGTAGCAGGTGATATTATCTAGCGCGCGCTACTCTCGACTTTTTGGCCTACTACTAATGCTTATATTAATATTACCAAATATCTGCATAATCTCGTCAGCTCACGATCAGCGCGCGCTAGACTGAACCTTCCTCTTTCAAAGAAGCGCTTTCCCAGCGAAAAATATTCTCATATAAGGACGAAAAGTTGAGGCACGTAAAACCATTTTTCGCCTATTTTTGTCGGTAATGTGGTCACTGTACCTTATCGCGAATCTGCGGAGTCTTGGCTCTTAAATGCAATGTAGTTTGGCGAGCAAGCAGAGGTAATTGAATTCCCTTAACGAAGGAGAGAGGAAGAAAGAGAGAAAGAGAAAGAGTAATTCGAATAAAACACAAGGAAAGGGAGAAATGTCATTCCACTATTTCAATTACGAGATGGTAAGACCAAATTGGCGTATCTGTTACAATTTATCTTTGATTCATTATACTGGCGACGGTCTGCGCGCACAGAGGAAATCGAAGGTACATTTCCGGGACAAAGGGCATCGGCTATTTCGTTGAAGGGTTCGAGAACGAGGTCGTTGCGTTAAGAACGGAAAAACTGCATAGAACAAAGCGAAATGGCACTCGTCGCAACAACTCAATTTTCACGGGACATTATGCAACACGCGTCAAAGGAAAAGTCGGGTAAGCGGTTGACAAAGGGACAAATAAATCCGCCTTGATCTTGGAGGCGTTTATGCGTGACTTTAGATAGCCGTGTTAGGGAGCATAAGAACGTGGTTAGGATCTTTTCCAGCTGAACGAGCCGCAATCACGCTCTTAGGATCTCTCGTGTCCGAGCACGTGTCCTGTGCGAACTTCTCGCCTCTTCGATGTCGAAAGTTTTCCATTTCCCGAGGGTTCGCGGGGATATAATTTAACTGCGATTGCTTGACAGTGTGGTTACATAGCTGGTTGTGGAAGAGAAAGTTGTTACCTCGGGATAACGAAAATGGCGATATTCCTAGTAGGCAAATAATAAAATAAAATTTATTAAAATTTAGAACCAGCGAGGTTCTCAGGCAGTCGTTATTACATTTTTTGTCCATCGATTTTAAATAGAACACGCGCCATTTTGTTCCAACGCGAACTCCTTTTGGAAGATTTTTACTGCAACAGGAATTTGATCCCGTTAAATTAATGAGAATCGTCAATCCATAGCCTACGGCTTATCTGGAATATCAGTATAACGAGCAACGACGTGAGCGCATATTTCGTTCTAGCTAATTGTATTTGCCAATAAACATCGACGGTATATTAATTACATGTTCGTCATGCATTCGAACGATTTGTTAGCATTTCTCCATATGAAAGTTTGGGATGATCAAAAGCAGGGCCCGCTCCAGCGGTTACGAAGCCTCGGGCAAAAAAACAAATTGCAAACTTACAGCCAAAATTGCGCCCCTAAATTTTGGCGCCCCGGGCAAGTGCCCGGGTTGTCCCGCGCACCCCCCACCCCCCCTAAAGCGGGCACAGGCAATAGTCATTACGAGGTTACAATCGGTTTGTAGAAATGGAAATTAAGAAACGGAATGAAGTGCGTTCAGCATCCCTGATATGTGGAAAATTCGATCCGCGGATATTGAAGCGCGTTTCCGGTTCGACTACCGTTCGCAATGCCTCTTTCTCTGTAATCGTGACTGATTAAACAAACTTTATTACACGTTGATGGCCTGCTGGCTAATTTCACTCGCAGTCTATCCGCGCAGAGCCGGACAGAGGGTCTTGCTGATCGATTCGCGGATATTAAAATGCGAGACCATGAACGATGCTTTTCATCCCTCAGCAGCCAGTACTTACAAGCTTGTGTACGAGCGCAATTAAGAGATTGCTGTTCCTTGGGACCGTATTGAATTTACTGTAATTAAATTGTGAACCTTTACACATTTATAGTGTGAGAAGATCTTCGAAAATTTCTAAAATTCAGAGTAAATTGATTGGACCTTGCAACATGAAATTGGCATCATGACTTTGTCAGCGCTTGCGGCCATTTTGTTGTACGTTTGATGAATTAGTCTGCGCTGACCTGCCGAGCGGTATTGACGCGTCGTTAGCGGAAATGAAATAATTATGTAATTATGTAATTTGTCACAGACTTATCCACTAACGACACGTCAATACCTAACAGGTCATCACAGCAACCACTGACATAGTCATGTTGCCAAATTTAGAAAACTAATAAGACATTCAAAATATCGGTATGTTCGCGTTAATTCGCACACTGCTGTATTTTAGTCATCTACAAGTCTAGTTGCAAGTCAGCGAAAAAATTGGACAACAAATGACCAGAGTGTTGTAAAATCACGATTTTATATACTTGAATAAAACTAAAATGTCCGTTTATTGACAAGTCGCATCGATAGAATGCAGATAGAATTTTTTTTGTGCAGAGTTCTCGCCGGTCCGCAAACTTACAAATCAATTAATCCGATCTCGGTGGAATCGACTAATTGTCTCATCAGCCTCTGTTGCTTGTATAAAGTGCATAACGAGCGATCATTCAATTTCCCAGTGAACGAGACTCGCCCCTCTCGGTTTCGCAGTTTCATAACTATTGTTTCCCGGGCGGGCTTTGTCAATTTCGCGCGCCGCTGGGTGAACCCATGTCTGTTAACTTTGAATGAACATCATTTTATCTCTGTTCATCTTCCCTTTTCTCTTTCTAGTATTTTGTAATACAAAGTGATTTCTCTATATATGTCGCCAAGGCCTGCATGATACTTGACGCTGGCAAGACCTGTCACATATATCGAGAATTCACTGTATTACGATTTTATCTCTGTCGTTAACTTGGACTAACACGTCGGTCACATGCTAGTGACGTGATATTTCTTTATCGAACTTCAAAATCAATATTTATTACATACCACCTACAATTTTCTTTCGATGTAAGACGATTGGTCGGGACTTTCGAAATTTTTAGGTGCATCGCCTGAAACGTTTGCTTTTACTGTGGTTATTATTGCATTTTATTTTGACGGCGAAAATGTGACCGGGTCTGAATGGCTCTCGAGTGGCTTTCAAGAGGATGCAGTGACGCACGAACGAACACGAAATTGTCATTCCACGCTGGAACATTTCTACAGAGGGAAAATCGTGTTATTCCCGTCAACACCGCGTAGCTGCTGAGTGAGAGAAATCAATTCCGTGTTTTGACAGCAGGTTCTTCAGCAACTCAATTGCTTTATTTTATATCGTTATTTAAGTACCAGACGCATGAATACCCATTCGAGTGTTTTGTTTTGATAAACGTATCGTAAACATATTGAAATATATTTATTGAACGATCTTCCGTGAATGCGTTTGCGCAGTCTGTCGACGCTCGTGAATTATACAATTTTTAATCTTTAGGCCTCTAGTTCCAGTGTCTATTCACGCGCTTTTTAGACAAATGAAGATTTGAGAACATTGTTTAGACTCGTTTCAACGGGTCCCGCCGTTTTAGTGTTATTTTACGTAATTTTTAAACAGATCGATATTTGGGAACGTTTAAAGGATTAAATTGTCCATTAAAAAATATTCTTCTTGACAATTTTCGTGTAGAACGAATTGCTTCCGCTAACTCTTGAAATGACGTAGCACACGGGAGCCCAGGTTCCAATTTCAAGAATGCAAAAATTTTGCAGGAAGTTAAAATTGCCTGTCGATCCATCTCGATCACGATTTCTGGGTCACAGATTACAATTATTCGATGTGTCCGTTCCCCGTTTCTTCGAAATAGTCAGGATTCCTTAATCCAACCCACCCCCGTTGGTGATCGCGCGAGCAGCGTGTATGTACGTTGCTTCTTTCTTCTCGTCGTTCATACACCCGAGGGCTGTCTTCTATTCATTTTCGCCACTATCTTGTTCGTTCGATTGTTGTTAATTTTGCCCGGCTTGTTTCCGGACGACTACACGGTGCATCAAATTGAGAATTTAATTCGCGTCGGAAGATACAGGGGTGCGGACCCCTTTGTTTGTCCTCTCCCTATTGATCGCATCCATTCAGCCTTCGAGGACACGTGTCGCCCTTCGGTTTTCGACCAGCGCCCGCTGGCATGTTTTTGCCTATCATTTGTCGGCGTACTTCGTGTCTCATCTTTTTAATCCGGCCCTTGATTCAGAGTAGACGTTTATTAACTGGACAAAATCGATTCCTGACCGTTTTGTTGTAAAAAATTATTTCGATAATATCTTATTAAATATATTAGATTTAGAACATATGAAAGTCTGGTTTAGGTAATCTGCATATTTTCTGTTCTTTTTTGAGGATTTTGATTTCTTACAATAGAATGTTCTACCTAAAAATCTGAATTAATTACAGTATATGTATCTAGGTTTTCTAGATACAAATACTAATACTAATAAAAGAAATTAGAAATGAAGAAATTAAGAAATACTAATCTTTTCCGTTTTATGGCTGTTAACCACAGGTTAGTTGGTGGTATGCGACCTGCGACTGTATCGTTTCTGTTACATCCTTCTTTGTTTTCCGATGTGTAATGTATATGTATTGTAATTGATAAGTTTCAGATTGTTGATGTTTGTTGCGATCGCGAGAATTATAATATTAAGGAATTTAAAGATATGTAAGGCTGTTTCGGGCATGGCGAGAGACAAATTGATTATTTCCGTCTATGCTATTTGGTGAGTGCCAACGTTCAATGGTATAGCCCAACGTGCGCAAACAACAACAGGTGTTGTTTGTGGCCGTCAAGCCATACACATGCTAGTGTCGACACAGGGTCGACTTGAGGCCGTTGTAGACCATTCAGGAGATAGGCTCCTGAGATTAATAAGGTCAAAAAACGTGTGCAGGAAGAAAAGGTCTTCCCGGGACGCGTAGGCTACCGGCAATAAACCAGCAGCGTTGGCCTTACAAAGCAAATACGAGGGCCCCTCCCTTTTCGGAGGGGATCGGATCCTGGAGAGGGGAGCGACTAAATTTGGCAAAATACACGATTTCGAGCAGTCTGGTCTGAGCGCCTTTTCCCGAGCAGTCCCGTATAGAACAATTACTAAATAAAGAGTTCCTGCGTTTCTCAGGAGTTTTCTTTCGACCCCTCTCTTGTTTTGATCACTTTACAATGGCATAACTACCCTCCCGGTTAAGATATACGATTAAAATTTTGTACATGGTTTTTCTTGACGCACTATCCAGCGGCCCATTACCTTTTGAATCAGACCTGGGAGAAATTTCAAGAAAAAATATTTAAAATGCTATTTTAAATAGTATAATTTAATGTGGTTCAAATAAAATACTACCTTTAATAGAACGAAAAATTTCGGCAAATAAAATATTTTTTTTTGATAACCAGATACACAGAATAATTTACTGTTGTACTTCAAATATACTTTTATTTTGCCTCCCCTAAGGGTTACAATTCCTTTTCCCTTACACCACCTCCTTCTATCGCCGTCTTTCCATCTTCGCTTACCCTAACTTATACCTTATCTATCTTAATCTAACTTAACCTAACTTATACTTATACTTAGCTTAAACTAGACTTATATACTATATAGCGAGAAAAGAGAGAGTTTATTTACAATAGACCTTATATTTATGACTTAACCTAGCTTATACATAACTTATCTATGCTTATGAACTATGTAGAGCTATGTAGAGAGACAGAGAGAGAGAATTGTATATACAAAAGACCTTATATTGCTAGTCTTACATTTACCCCCCTACCCTTTGGACCCCCCTTCCGTTCGCTCATCTCCCACTCCTCTCTTTTCCTTTCTCCCCTCTCTCCACTCTTCCGCTCTTCTCATCCATTCCTCACCTCCTCCCACAACTTCCAATACCTCCCACATTCTCTCCTGCCACCCTTTTTCCTCATCCATTCTCATGCATACTTCCCACACATGCTCCCACGTCTCATTCTCCCATCCTTGTACTTCAAATATGTATTCCAAATATTTCCTTACAATGAAAATAAGTTGAGCAAATAGATAATATTATAAATTATAATTTTTAACATAAGATACTATAATAGTTAACATAGTATTTGTTGTAGGTGAATTACGAATATTTTCATGTAACATGTTAATAAACAGACGACAATGTCGCAGTAATCAACTATTTGAAATACTATTTTACACACTCCTTAAAATAAGTCTCACTTTTTCAATATGTTCCAAATAAAATACTATTTTTAAATAGTACTTCAAAAACTTCTTCTTATAAATAAAATAATTTATTTGCATGATTATACGCGTGAAAAAGGTCGGCGAATGAAAAGGAGAGAGAAGCAGAGAGCTGAAGTCCCTTCTTCTCTTTGAATTACTATCCTCTCTGCGTTCGGGATATTACAAAGAATGTAGCAGCTGTGCTAGAACTGTCGGGTTGCAGACCAGACGACAGGCCTTATCGATCTCCGGCAACGTTCAGCCCGCGATTCCACTCAGCGGGCTCTGTATCTAACGATACATGACACGCGACTGGGATTTCAAGCATTCCAACAAGCTGCAGCACAATCAAGGGAAAGCCGACACGACGCGGCGCACAGTGGTGCCAAATTGCCAAAAAGCGGCAAAAAATCTGTAAAAACGAAACTATCCAACGAATTTGTTTGAAAATTTGTGGAGAGATTGCCACAGGTCTAACGCTTAATTGAGAAAATGATTTTTGGAAACAGTTGTTGAACTGATTCTTTAATACAGGCCAATCGGAAATCTTTGTTTTCTGCTCATTTTTTATTTATGGAAGCAAAAAATAAATCCTTTAATAGATTTTGGTCTGGAACTAATCGTTTTGGCAAGGTGTAATATTGATCTAACTTTGTGCAAAAAATCATGAGACCCTTCGAGACCCTTTCGCCACAATTTAAGTTTAAATATCAACTTTCAGAATTTCCAAGAGTGAATTTTCCGGACGTTACGATTATTTGATGTTCCAGGTGAAATTTTTTAGGAATATGTTGGAATTTATTTCATAAACAGAACAAAATGAATCTGTTATTTCTTTAGAAGGAAGGATCGTTTGAATCGGCTTTTGATGTACATTGTATCTGCAGTTAATATACATTGTATGTTGTCCCCGGCATGGGACCCTCGATCCTCTGATGTTCATATTGAACTGTTGCTCCTCTGTTTCGTTTTCTTGTTTCATTCGCGACGTTTCTCTCAAATAATTTTTTTTTATAAAAATCGAAAATTTATAAAATGGACTTTTTGCCGCCTTGGCACCACTGTGCGCCGTTTGTCCCGGGTGGACCACGTTTCGCGCGGCCGAACGTGGCCCGGCTTCGCGGTCTGTAAAAACCCGCCGTTGCCCGGGTTTTTCTCCCGTCGGACGGGCCGAAAATCAGGGCAACGTGACACCGTATAAATTCGTTATTTAATACTAAGATAATGCTACGAATGACGTGTTTCAGCAAGAGACTCGAAGATGGCCGCTTCTTTTGTTGACGTGCCCATCCTGCTGTGCTCCCTCCTGGGTCTGCTCGTCAATGGGTTCAACCAGCTCGTGATCCTGTACATACATAAAGAGGTAAATATTTAAAAAATAGAAAACTCCCTACAGATAATATATACCTATTACTATAAGGACTGCCTATTACAGTGAAATCTCGTTGTTTGTCAGTCCGCCGTTTTTACTGACAAGTTACGAAATCGGAGGTTCTCGCCGAGCGTCCTATTTGAACTACACAGGGAACGCTGGAAACCGTCGTACCCTCTTCAAGTCATAAGAAACCTATAACTTGAAAACGCTACTGACGTGAAAACGGCGAAAACAGCAAAGGTCAAGAGCCGTCGTCGCCGAGAAGTGTGCCACACATTGTCGGCTATATCGGTGTGAGACCAGAAGACTAATCGAATCCAGTTACAAAACTTCTTTATTTGTCATTATTTTGTTTATGAAACTTTTACCAACATATTTACCAACATGTTTCTGATTAAAACTAAACCAAATATGATATAATTCCGATGATATATACTTGTGTAATGGACGATGAAATATGTAGAACATGTGTCTTGACATGTTCTATGCCTTTAGTATAATTTCGTGGTTAGATCGTGCATAAATCACAGACAATAATCGTCCGTTCACTGCACCAGATATCTGGTGGGACATATCAAACGCCCTGGTTGGAAATTATGGAGGTTGTGTCTGACATGTAATTGCTTCGACAGCACATATACTAAATTTGGAACGATACAGAGAAGATTAGCATGGCCCCTGCGCAAGGATAACACGCAAAATCGTGAAGCGTTCTGTGCTGTTGAGTACTCGCGTGATCCAGGCACACACCCTTTAGACAAAAAGTGGAAAAATTGCCATTTTTCACGATTTTCGTCTTAAAATCGCATTTTTAATCGTTTATAACTCGTAAACGAATAAGTCAATACCGGTGAAATTTCCAGCATGGACATAATTTATTCGAGCGAATCAAATACATTCTTTAAATTTTCAATACAGGCTCAGATAAAAGAGCCTGAAAAAACCAACTTTTACTATTTCTTTTGCGATTCCGACCAATTCAAATTTTTTCAAAAATGTTTTACACCTCGTCTAATAAACTAATCCTTCTAACTTCTCAATAAAATTCAAGTCATTTGATCTAATTTTTAGAAAGGTATGTTGCTTGAAATAGTGTTGACTCAGTTTTGCTTGTTACTGTAAGTAAGAAGTGGCCGCACAATGCACAGATAGATGGATAGATAGATTATAATAGATAGATACGTTATAATAGATAGATACATTATAATAGATAGATAGATTATTACTGTTTTTTTTTCCCCCGCGGGGAACAGAATTGCAGTCAATCACAGTCCCAGCAGACAGAGGCAGTGAACGTCCGGTGGTTCGACCGCCAACGAATAAACCCTCAGATGAAGAATTATTATGAATTATCATGGACAACCGGTGATGTCGCACGAGGAGAAGTAAAAATAGGATTAGGATATATGTTAAAAATTCTACGCAATAAGGTAGCACGAGAAACGACTCCAACTTTTCTTCCTGCAAGACACGCAGATGAAGTTCTCAGTTTACACGCTGAGAACAAACAGGAAAGGTGTCCAATTATGCCAAATTATAAGAAAAGACGCCGACTTCACGGTAAAAAGATCCTGTCGGCATACAGCTGACTAGTCAGGAGACATCAAGAAGATAAAAAGATGCAAGGTAGAGACTCCTGTGCCAGCATCTTTGAAAAACAAAGGATTGTGCATCTTATAAAAAGGGGGACCAACTCCTAAAATTCAGTTATAAACAGTCAGTCAGTCAGTCAGGCAATCGTGAACAATCAGTTATTCAGTCATAGTCAATAGTACAGTAGTCTCTTGTGAAGTTAAAATAGTTCGTTCAGTTGTTTCGCGACAAACCGTTTCAAAGACCAGTGTCAGCAGTCGAAGTATATTGTAACCGAATCCGAACCCGTGATCACGGTAATATTAATATTATTATTATTATTATAATCAAACTATTTGTAAGCACTCCAGTATATGCGCTATATACACCATATTTGTAAAATCAAATTTGTAATCTCTGATTCAGAACCACACTTTGAATAAATCAATAATTTTGTTGTTTTCAAAATAAGGGTACAAAGTTACTTAAACGATCCTCAATTTCCCGAACCATAGCCGGTGTATGCAGGTAGGTTCGAAACTGCGTCCTATCCTCTTAAGATCGTAATTCATACCACTTCGGACGTAACACTATCAAAGCTTGCAAAGGAGTATCTTTGTGTTATGACAACATCTGTTCCTTCCGAAAGAGTATCTCAAAGACTGGCGAAATAATTAGTAAAAAAAAGAAATAGATTAAAAGACAATATAGTGAATAAAATATTGCTTCTTAATATGTACAAAATAAATCCTTTATTATGTCTATTTCGTATATATTCGCTTTATCTACGTTTTTTTCTTGCCGAAATGTTCCAGTATTTCCACTCGCGGCATTTCTATACTCATGTCAGGTCCGAAATCACAGTCAAATTTAAAGCATCGAGATATTTGAAGGAATCATTTGGCAATCGATACATATAGTATAGAAACAGCTTATAGTGATCATGAATAGATTACTTCTGCGAATTTGATTGCAAAGTGGAAGAACATTAACCCCTTCGACACGATAATTTCATAGGGTGGATAATAAAAATGCCCTCGTGGATTTTAACGAAAGAACCCTCCCCTGCCCTAAACAACAAATTCGGTAATTCAAAATAGGCAGAATTTTTCATCAAAATAGACAGTTTTTTGCGAATATCTCGGAAAATAAACAGATCGCCGCACAGTGCGGACAAATGGCCTGTTTTCGTGCACTTCTCGCAATTATTTATATACAGTGAGTGTAAAAAGTATTCGTACACCTCTTATAGATTTAGAAAACCATATATTTCTTTATGTAATTGTACATTCTTTTATAAAACAAAAACACAATTACGATTATTATATGTTTCAACTACAAAATGTGACATAAATAAATTAGCGAAAAGTTAACGTTAATGAGATATATTAAAAACAGTCTGAAGTCTCTAAAAATTAGCATGCAAAAAGTATTCGTACACGTAACAAATTTAGCAATAAACGTGTTATAATTTGCGAAAATAAATTAAATTAATATTTCGTTGGATAGCCTTTCGACTGTATAATTGCGTCCAGTCTTCTTGGCATTGAATCCACTAAATTGGATGGGATTTCGTCTGTAATAATGCACCATTCCTCTTGAACAGAAAGTTTTAATTGTTCTTTACTTGAAATATGCCGGGTTCGGAGTTTTTTTATCACGCAGATCCCATAAATTTTCGATCGGATTAATATCCGGTGATTGTGGAGGTGTTTTCAAATATTGCGGTGTGTTATAAAGCAACCACTTTCTTGTGTTGCGTGCTGTATGTTTGAGGTCATTGCCTTGAGTGAAGATAAAGTTGTCTTTTATACCCATTTTTTCTGCACTACTTACAATATGGGTTTTTAGTATGTTTAGGTATATTTTGTGGTCCATGATTCCCTCGATGAAGTGTAATGACCCCATTCCAGCAGCACTCATACAATCCCAAACCATAAACCGAACCTCCGCCGTGTTTTACTGTGGGACGTAGATTTTCTTTTTGTAGCTCTGTATTTTTCTTCCTCCAGACCGTACACTTGCCATCAGACCTAAAAACATTAAATTTACTTTCATCAGTAAATATGACTCTTCGCCAAAACTCGATAGGCTTATTAATATTATTTTTCGCGAAATCAAGTCTCTTCTTTCTATTTGCGGCATTTACGAAATAATTCTCGCGAGCAACTCGGCCGTGGTATTCATTATTTCGTAAACAATTACGAATAGTGCTGACACATACACTTACTCCAGCGTTGTTTGCAAGCTCAGCAGCGATCTTAGGGGCGCTAATTGTAGGATTTGTTTTTATTTCACGCACTATAAAACGTTCATCGCGTAAACTAAGTTTTCGAGGGCGACCAGATTTCGCTTTATTTTTATTGGTTTTTCGTTCGCCATATCGATCTATAATTCCTTGTATAGTGCTGTGTGGCCTATTCATTGTTTTTGCTATTTCTCGCAATGATTTGCACTGATTATGCAGTTGTATAATAATTTTTCTTTCAGTCTCACTTGTTTCCTTATCTTTATGACCCATTTTACCGAATGTTACAAAAATTGACTGGTTTTGCAGAAGGTTGCCACTAGACTGTTCATCAAAGACCCTGTCTGATTATTTGTCGGGTCCCGCTAAACCATAATATAAACAATCGGACGCCTTTCGAGTACATTCTAGTACCTGTACGAATACTTTTTGCGCGCCAATTTAGAGACACGTCTCATAGTTTCTAATTTTTCTCGTTAACGTTAAACCTTTTCAAGTGTATTTATGTGACAGTATGTAGTTAAAATATATAAAAATTACAATTATGTTTCGTTTTATAAACATGTGTGCAATTACATAGAGAAATACATGGTTTTTTTAAGCCTACAAGAGGTGTACGAATACTTTTTACACTCACTGTATATACAGGGTGATCCACGCAATTGTTTTAAGTCATAACTCCGTTATTATTGCATTTACAAAAAATGATAAAGGAGAAAGATAAATGGTTCGAAGAGCACTACATCTGTGGCCCTTTAAATTTTTTTTAGATGCAGCAGTGCATGTGCAATTAACAATTGCATCATTTCTTTAAATAGAAATGCATATTTTTTTTTGCACATATCGATTCTTCCGTTCATTCTACGTAAAAAATGATTAGGGTACCATGGCAAAAAAATTATTAGATCTCGAGATATTTTCAAAAAAGACACGCAGAATTCGAATCAGGCCACACAATCTCCAAAAAACCTCATTAAACTCGATTAATATTCCTTCGAAAGTATTGTTATCGACCGCGTTGATTAAGATTGCGGATAATCAGGGAACATATTGGCCAACGAATCCATAAAATGGCACGTCATCCCACCGCGATCCCCGCATTTCGGCGGACTTTGGGAAGCTGCCGTAAAATCACTAAAGTTTCATTTAACACGAGTAATAGGCGACACCTTGTTATCATACGAAGCGTTATTAACATATATCAATCAAATTGAAGCGATTCTCAACTCATGGCCGTTAACACCTCTGTCCTCCGACCCAAACGATTTATCCGTTTTGACACCAGCACACTTCTTGATTGGTGATACGTTAAATGGCATACCCGATTACGAAATATCAAACATTCCATCCGGTCGATTGTCGTCCTGGCAGCATGTGCAAAAAATGCGACATCATTTCTGGCAACGATGGAGGAAGGAATACCTCCACGAGTTGACCACACGTAAAAAATGGCATAAACATAAACCCGAAAAAATAGAAATAGGCAGTATCGTAAGAGTGCGGGACGACAATTTACCTGCAATGCAATGGACCCTCGCACGGGTAACCAAACTTCATCCCGGACAAGACGACATAGTTAGGGTAGTCACAATAAGAACCGCGAAAGGCGAATACAAACGGTCGGTAAAATGTCTCGCGCCGCTACCGATATAAAGAACAACATTGTAAAATACGGACGCTGTATATAGTTAACAATCAGATCAAGGAACTAGGTAAATAGGCGAATAATATTAAGACCAATGTAAATAGCATGTATACAGGGTGAGTCACCAAACGTTAGCACCTCAAATATCTTTGTTGTTTCTAAAGATACGTAAAATATGGTAAGGACAAAGTTGAATGGTACAATGGGGGTGACACGATGCAAAAAATTTTGTTTTTATGTCATTTTTTTGGAGATATCAAGGTCACCTTGACTTTTTTTAAATGGAACCACCCTTTTTTAAACACCTACAATGATAGTCCCTTTCATTAGTAATTCAGTGACTATAATTAGTCCAAGGTCATTCAAGGTCAAGGACAGAAAAACGTATAAAACTAAAATATGGAAGCAGAATACGTTTATCGGGTTACCCTGAGATCGTCGACAACTCATTTCACCGACACTGTTTTCATCGACACGATTTGACCGACATTAACTTTCGTGGACAGTATGTTTTCATCGACATGGTCAGATAGCCGACAAATATTTTCATCTACACGGTTTGACCGACACTATGTTTTCATTGACACGGTCAAATCGTCAACAAATGTTTTCATTGACTGTCCGTATTTACCAACGGGTTTGAGTTCATTCGTTTCCACGAACTGATAGCTACTTAAGAAATTGTTATTATACTTCCCAATTTGTACCTTTGCTATATCATGTGTACTTTATCGACAGCCACAATTTCAAATCTGACCCAGACCTATTCTTATTATTTTTTCGATTCCATATTCTAGATCTAGATAATGGCCTAAAAAATATACAAAAATATGACCATCCCCTTTTCCATGGCAGACTACCGAGCGTAGACAGTATTTTTCAAGTTGAACCCTTACTTTCCCGGTAGTGAAGGCGCGTCGCCCCCCAAGCCCACACCCTGTATGAGGATTATAAGTCAAACATTTTTTGAGCCAAGACTTATGTAATTTGAAATGCAGCGGATTATATCAGAGGAACGAATGAACTTAATTCTGTCGCTAAATATAGACTATCGATGAAAACATTTGTTGACGATTTGACCGTGTCAATGAAAACATAGTGTCGGTCAAACCGTGTAGATGAAAATATTTGTCGGCTATCTGACCATGTCGATGAAAACATACTGTCCACGAAAGTTAATGTCGGTCAAATCGTGTCGATGAAAACAGTGTCGGTGAAATGAGTTGTCGACGATCTCAGGGTAACCCCGTTTATCACGGTTGAGACTTGTAGGAAATAGTAAACATACTATGGTCGTAGTTAAAGTAAACATACATACTAAGGTCCTTCAATGTTATTCAGCATTCTTATTTACTATCAGTATGTTTCCAAACGCGATTCCGCTGTTATATTCGATGACTGAAAAGTGTGATATGATCACGATTTACT
The DNA here is from genome assembly GCF_050948215.1 of Halictus rubicundus. NCBI lineage: Eukaryota > Metazoa > Arthropoda > Insecta > Hymenoptera > Halictidae > Halictus > Halictus rubicundus. Next base: position 7,068,790 of record NC_135161.1, on the reverse strand, counting down.
GTGAATGTAGAAAAAATGCAGTGCAGGCCCGACGACTTTATGAAGAAAGGTACCCCGAGCGAAACACTCCTTCTAGACATACTTTCACTAATACGTACAGGTTGTTTCGAAGTACTGGAAGTGTACATGCAAGACAGTACAAACGGAAGAATCCCACGACTAATGAAGACAATAAAATTAATATTTTAGCAGCTATAGCTGTCAATCCTCACGTGAGTACGAGAAAAATTGCCCGGGAAGCAGGCATAAGTCAAAGTAGCGTAATACGAATTCTGGCCCGACATAAATTTCATCCGTTCCACATATCGCTCCATCAAGAATTGCACGGGAATGATTTTCAAAATAGAATTAACTTTTGTCAATGGGGATTGCTTCAAAATCATTCATTTTTTTCTAATGTCTTGTTTACGGACGAAGCAACATTTACTAATCATGGCTCAATTAATCTACGGAACGCCCATTATTGGTCTGTGGATAATCCGCACTGGCTGCGAGAAATTGATCATCAAAGACAACGGAGCGTAAACGTGAGGTGTGGTATTTTGAACGACAAAGTAATTGGACCATATTTCGTTAACGGAATGATGACGGGAGAGAAATACGCTCAATTTTTGCAAGATCTGCCAATTTTGTTAGAAGATGTCCCTTTACAAAATCGCTACGATATGTGGTACCAACATGACGCTTGTCCTGCTCATTATGCACGAGTAGCAAGAGAAACGTTGTATTCTCGATATCCAAACCGATGGATTGGACGAGGCGGAACAGTTTCATGGCCAGCACGTTCGCCTGATTTAAATCCACTGGATTTCTTGTTATGGGGTCTGCTAAAAGATACCGTGTACACGGATGCTCCAACAACAGTTGAAGATATGCGTCAGCGTATCATCACAGCATGTACGAATATCACGTCGGATACACTTATCAGAGTTCAACATTCCTTCAGAGCTCGTTTACAACAATGTATCGACGCAGGCGGCCATCATTTCGAACATTTATAAAATACAGGTATTCTGCTTCCATATTTTAGTTTTATACGTTTCTTCTGTCCTTGACCTTGAATGACCTTGGACTAATTATAGTCACTGAATTCCTAATGAAAGGGACTATCATTGTAGGTGTTTAAAAAAGGGTGGTTCCATTTAAAAAAGTCAAGGTGACCTTGATATCTCCAAAAAAATGACATAAAAACAAAATTTTTTTTGTATCGAGTCAGCCCCATTGTACCATTCAACTTGTCCTTACCATATTTTACGTATCTTTAGAAACAACAAAGATATTTGAGGTGCTAACGTTTGGTGACTCACCCTGTATATATATATATATACATATAAGAGGCAAGGTAGATTCATTGTAAATTTCATTACCATATAGACGAATTGATATAGACCATCGAAGCAGTTGAACAGAGTCATTCAAGGGGGCCGGCATGTTGCGACGGCAACACCGAAGGTCGTACCGTACCGTTCCTCCAGGCGACAAAGGGACATACCTGAAAGGGATGTCTCATTAAAAACGTGCCAAATAGCTATAAACGACCAAGAAAATTAGTTTACGACCACCGCAATTCGACAATCCAGACCCCGACAGACGAACAGCACATGCGACCAAACTAACGAAACGACGAACGAAAAACAGTAATAAATCACGCCATTGACGAACGAAGACAAAACCAGGAATCCCTGACAGTCTCCCACTCCCATCAACTCAAAACTCCTCCCAATGCACCCACGTCCAATTACAAAACACTATATTTTCCCACCTAAATCCAAAATCATCCAATCACGATAAAACCGAACTGACGACAGACAGGACACGACAAGACAGATCAGAAAACAAATCGAACAGGCAGACGGACGAGACGAACTCTCCGAAATAAACATATGTCGCGAACCACCAAGTACCATTTAAGAAATCTCGAACCGAACAGTTATAACGCGTCTTCTATAACTCGCTTCATATATTAATGTATATATATATATATATATATATATATATATATATATATATATATATATATATATAAGGCGCTAAAACTCAAGGAACGTAAAGAATATATTTCACAGAAGTCATAAGGAAATACCCATCCCTAAGACCTATATCCCATAAATTCCAAATTCAAGAGAACAAGATCTATTCAAATTAAAACATTGATAAAGAAATAATGAGAAAATACCTGCAAAATTACTTCTTAACCGTTGAAAACGAAACTCGAGGCCCTGGGGTGGCCGAGGAACCAGTCCGTGACGTAAAGAGCGAACCAGCACTGCATCCGTTGGCGAACCTCACCCATTTGAAAACACTGAAAATAAATAATAACATGTATCCAACGGCAGAAGGTGAAGTTTTCAAGCTACTCCACGAGGTAAGGAAAATAAATTGTAGGGACAAATTGAGAATAAATGAAGGGATCGTTTGCGGTGCAATTAAAAATTGTCTGTACCTGAAATACTTGCACTTGTGAAGACTTCATTCAACGTTGATGAACTCAATGGATACATATACAATAGTATATCATGAATAAATTACTTTCGTGAATTTGACTGCAAAGTTAAAGAACATTGACCACTTCGACTCGATGATTTCATACCTCGCTTCATATATTAATGTATATATATAAGGCGCTAAACTCAAGGAACGTAAAGAATATATTTCACAGAAGTCAGAAAGAAATACCAATCATTAAGACCCATATCACATAAATTCCAAATTCAAGAGAACAAGATCTATTCAAATAAAACATTGATAAAGAAATAATGAGAAAATACCTGCAAAATTACTTCTTAACCGTTGAAAACGAAACTCGAGGCCCTGGGGTGGCCGAGGAACCAGTCCGTGACGTAAAGAGCGAACCAGCACTGCATCCGTTGGCGAACCTCACCCATTTGAAAACACTGAAAATAAATAATAACATGTATCCAAGGGTAGAAGGTGAAGTCTTCAAGCTACTACACGCGGTAAGGAAAATAAATTTTAGGGACAAATTGAGAATAAATGAAGGGATCGTTTGCGGTGCAATTAAAAATTGTCTGTACCTGAAATACTTGCACTTGTGAAGACTTCATTCAACGTTGATGAACTCAATGGATACATATACAATAGTATATCATGAATAAATTACTTTCGTGAATTTGACTGCAAAGTTAAAGAACATTGACCACTTCGACTCGATGATTTCATACCTCGCTTCATATATTAATGTATATATATAAGGCGCTAAACTCAAGGAACGTAAAGAATATATTTCACAGAAGTCAGAAAGAAATACCAATCATTAAGACCCATATCACATAAATTCCAAATTCAAGAGAACAAGATCTATTCAAATAAAACATTGATAAAGAAATAATGAGAAAATACCTGCAAAATTACTTCTTAACCGTTGAAAACGAAACTCGAGGCCCTGGGGTGGCCGAGGAACCAGTCCGTGACGTAAAGAGCGAACCAGCACTGCATCCGTTGGCGAACCTCACCCATTTGAAAGCACTGAAAATAAATAATAACATGTATCCAATGGTAGAAGGTGAAGTCTTCAAGCTACTACACGCGGTAAGGAAAATAAATTTTAGGGACAAATTGAGAATAAATGAAGGGATCGTTTGCGGTGCAATTAAAAATTGTCTGTACCTAAAATACTTGCACATGTGATGACTTCATTCAACGTTGATGAACCACCGTTGAATTACTTCCGTGAATTTGATTGCAAAGTTCAAGAACATTGACCCCTTCGACTCAATAATTTCATAGGGTGGATAATAAAAATGCCCTTGTAGATTTTAACGAAAGAACTCTCCTCCATCCTAAAGAACAAATTCGGTCATTCAAAATAGGCAGAATTTCACATCAAAATAGACAGTTATTTGCAAATATCTCGGAAAATAAAGAGACTGTCGTACAGTGCGGACAAACGACCTGTCTTTGGGCACTTGTCGTAATTTGATTATTAATGTATATATTAATGTACACTAACGAGCAAAACTGAGTCTACACTATTTGAAGCAACATAACTTTTTAAAAATTAGATCAAATGACTTGAATTTTATTGAGAAGTTAGAAGGATTAGTTTATTAGAGGAGGTGTAGGAAGGAATGGGAAGGGGCGGAAAGGTTGCAGGAGAGGTTTCTGAGGTGGGTCCTAAGAGTAGAGCGGTGCACACCGGGGTAATATGGTGAGGGAAGAGCTGCAGAGGGAGTTGTTGTGAGGGAGGACGGGGTTAAGGGCATGGTTGGTACCAGAAGAAGTTGAGGGCGGGAGAAGGGGGGAGCTAGCTAGGTTGTGCTGGGAGCAGGTATGAGAAGGTTTAGAAGGGGAGGGGAGGTAGTAGGTTGGGAGAAGGTGAGACAGCGTTTTTGGGAAGAGAGGGGCTGGGCAGCGGAGGAGGCGGCTGAGATGATGGAGGAGAGGATAGAGGCAGTGAGTGAGGAGATAGTGAAAAGGGAAAAGAAGAAGCAACAGGGGGAGAGATGGGAAAAGATAGGAAGAGCAAGGTACAACATGTGGTTTGGGAGGGTGAAGGGAGAGGGGATACCAGTGTATCTGAAGAAAGGGTTGGGAGAGAGCAGGTGGCCAGGTACAGGTTGGGAAACGAGATGAGAGGTGGAAAGTATTGGTTGGCGGAGAAGAAAGTATGAAGGGTCTGTGGGTGCGAGGAGGAAACGTGGGAGCATGTGTGGGAAATGTGTATGGGTGATGATGAGGGGGAGGTTGGCATGGGATGGTGGGGGAAGTATTAGGGGATGAAGGAGAAGGAGAGGAATGGATGAGGAAGGTGGATGAATGGAGGAAGAGCAGGAATGGAAGAGGTATGGGAGAGGAAGTAAATGGAGAGAATGCATAGGAATGGAGTGAAGGAGAGAGCAGCGGGAAGAGGAGGTCCAGGAGGCGCGGGAAGGATGGGTGAGGTGCAGGTAGGAGGGAGAGCAGAGAAGCATGTGTGTGTGGGAGAGAGAAAAATAAGAACGCGGCGGATATTAGTGTAAGATCGCTCTCTCTCTCCTCTCCCTCTATGGCGTGTTTTTAGGATAAGTTTAATTAAGTTGGGGTAAGTTAGGATAAGTTTAAGGTTAAGATTAGGGTAAGAGCGAGCGAAAGCTGGAGATGTAATTAACCCTTATAGTGCCGAAGGCCGATATATCAGCTCTTGCTGCACTGGCGAGAAGTGCCAGAGTCGATATATCGGCCCGCGCCTTATAGCGCTTTACTATTCGCATTGCGGGATAACTCTATCTCTAAATAAATTTATAAGACGTTATAAATGGTCTAATTTCATTACGAGAGAATTTTAAAAAATAGTTTTTCGTTTTAACTCTTTGTGGACGACGACTTTTTCCTATTGCTTGGAGCTAACGAAATCTAACATAAATATCGATGGTCGCCGCTAAGGCAAGATCCAACCTACGGCGTGAATCGCCGTGGCGTTGGGCCCTTATCGGAACATGTCGACAGCGTTTTATAAACGACTGTTTAAAGACTCTCACGAAATAAGATCGCATTGCCGCAGCGAGACGTAGGATCAGTTCGTTTTTCTTCGATCGTTGTCGTGAGCAGTATATTTCGTTTTGCCCCAGTGACAGTCTGAAAGCGTCATTTTTGTTATCGCCGTTGTTTTCCGCTTGTGTCAAACATTTTTGTTTTTGACAAACCAACAATTAGCAAGACAGGATTTCTAAAATTTTGCCACCAACCTATAACAATTACGTATTTCGGAAGAGATAATCCGTCCGGCGCTTACCATATACCTTCGAGTTATTTTTTATGTTTGTTATGTAATATTCTTTATCTTGTTACAAAATATATCGGAAATGGAAAGTATATACTTTGTAATAAATGGTCTATATAAAATTATGATGAAAAGATGACTTTTTGTATGTGCAAATACATTTTGTAAGAGAGAACTGGACTTTTACTTTTTTTATGATCTTTTATACCTTTGTTATTTATATAATTTTCAATGAATATGGAAAAACTAGTGTCATTGTTTTGTTCTCTATATCGTCCTTAATATACTGCTTTTTGAATCATGAATATTGAACATTGAATATTGAATATTGAATATTGAATTTTGAATATTGAATATTGAATTTTGAACATTGTTTCTTGTTTGGTTTTTATGAGCATTTTCCCAAACCCTAGTAAAACCGTGAAATTCGGCCGGTTATTCTCGCATAGGCACCTCTTTTTCGCCCGGCACTAAAAGGGTCAAAATTGTAACCCGAGGGGAATCAATAAATGATATATATGTCGGGGCGTGATGGCAGCGATGCACCCCGTCGGCAACAACGCGTAACGCCTATAGGACTTAGTTTAATTGTAAAATAACGATTTACCGTACCCTGATAATTGCCCTGCGAAGGGGCAATAAAACAGTCCCTGCGTACCTGCGCTACCCCTCTTCGCGCGCGGGGCAAAGGGAGATGCGAGACAGGGTACCTGGAATGATGGGCTGGGACCCTGTTGAACGTGACCACGGGCGACAGAATAGTTTCCGGGACGGTAGAGAGAAGCCTAGCTTTGAGGAAAGCGACTTCTCGAGAGTAACAGAACAAAAGACGTACGCGAACATTCTGTGCGGCCCGTGTGCTCGTTGACGTGTCTCTCGTTGTGCTACGCGATCCGGCATCGCGTGTACGTGTAGAGTCCATACGACGTTCGCGTAAGCGCGAAAGGAGCGAAACGATGGAGAACGACGACGGACAATCTCCGACGGGTCCGAGGACGGAAGAGTCCGCCCAGCCTCCGACATATATATATTAGACGAGGTGTAAAAAATTTTTGAAAAAAATTTGAATTGGTCGGAATCGCAAAAGAAATAGTAAAAGATGATTTTTTCAGCTTTTTTATCTGAGCCTGTATTGAAAATTTAAAGAATGTATTTGATTCGCTCGAATAAATTATATCCATGCTGAAAATTTCACCGATATTGGTTAATTCGTTTACGAGTTATAAACGATTAAAAGAGTGATTTTAAGTCGAAAATCGTGAAAGATGGCAATTATTCCACTTCTAACCCATTTGCATCCAAGCGCGGAATAATCCGCGACCCTACGACTGTCAGCTGTCACCGAGCGCGGAATAATCCGCGAGCCTGCGACTGTTTTTTTTTCCAATTGCAAAATATTCTTTGGTTGCGACAGACCACGTTTAACCACTTGTGGAAGCGTTTCGTTTTAATTTATTTAATTTTTCATTTTAATTTAAATAGTTTTATTTTATGTATAAAAAAATATTTGTTTTTCCTTTTTTGTAAAAAAAAAATGTAAAATGCGATATTTGCGATATAAAACTGTGTAACAATCGTTTTAAACAGTACATTGTTAATAAACTCCATGAATAATTTGGATGTCCGTTACTGCACATACGATCGACCGCACGCGGTGATACGACTCATTCGTCAGTAAAACGTCGCTGATGTTTCAACGCGGCAGCTTAAGTAGAGCGATGATGCAAATGGGTTAAGCGTTTATAACTCGTAAACGAATTAACCAATATCGGTGAAATTTTCAGCATGGATATAATTTATTCAAGCGAATCAAACACATTTTTTAAATCAAACATTTTGCATCCGTTAAATAATTTACTGAAGGGATCAAAGAGAAGTTCGGAAACTATAGCCTGGTCTAGCGAAAGTGAAAAAGCATTTGCATTAGCTAAGACGACTCTTGCTGATGCAACTTTGTTAGTGCATCCTGCTCCAGGGGCACCGATTAGCATCGTGGTAGATGCATCGGATGTTGCTGTTGGAGCAGTGATTCAGCAGAAGGTTGACAAAATTTGGCAACCATTGGCATTCAGCGCAAAATCCCTTACGGAAGCACAGAAAAAGTACAGTGCATATGATCGAGAATTGCTGGCAGCTTACATAGCGGTAAAAAGATTTAAGCATTTTATAGAAGGCCGAAATTTCATTTTGTTTACCGATCACAAGCCTCTTACGTTCGCCTTTCAACAGAATTTGGATAAATGTTCACCTCGACAATTTAGATATTTAGACTTTATTGGACAATTCACTACGCGGATATTACATATTAAAGGTATAGACAACAGTGTTGCAGATGCATTGTCGAGGATAGAGGCAATTACAGCAATTCCCGATCATAGTGTTTTAGCAAAAGAGCAAGAGAGCGATCTTGAATTAACAGAAATGCTTAATACAAATTCAACATCCCTTCAGTTGAACAAAATATATTTTCCGGACCAAAATGTTTATTTAGTATGCGACGTTGCTAACGGATGGGTCAGACCGTACGTTCCTAATTGTTTGAGACGCAGCATTTTTGATGCGCTGCACGGGATGTCGCATCCCGGGATTAGGACGACGCAGAAATTAGTTTCGCGACGGTTCGTTTGGCCATCGGTTAACGTCGACTGCAGAAAATGGGCGCGTTGTTGTATCCAGTGCCAACGCGCGAAAGTATCAAGACATGTGTCCGCTCCGGTTGGAAATTTCGACACCACCGGCAGCAGATTCGAACATGTACATATAGATTTAGTTGGTCCATTACCCTATTGTCGCGGTTTTAGGTATATTTTTACTATGATCGATCGTTTTTCGCGGTGGCCGGAAGCCGTACCGATTGCAGAAATCGACGCGAAAACCGTTGCGAGCGTTTTTATTAGCACATGGATTGCACGTTTTGGGGTACCTTTGAGAATTACAACAGATCAGGGACGCCAATTCGAGTCGCACCTGTTTAAAGAGCTCGCACAGATAATAGGAACAGACCACCTTAGAACGACCGCCTACCATCCGCAAGCAAATGGTATGGTGGAAAGGTTTCATTGTCAGCTTAAGACAGCAATAAAATGCCACGCGACCGATGACTGGGTAGAGACCTTACCTGTGGCCCTGCTCGGTGTGCGGTCAAGTGTTAAAGAGGATTTGGGAGCAACCGCCGCAGAAATGGTTTATGGGACAGGTATCAGGTTACCTGGCGAATTTTTCGTTTCGTCCAGGATTGAAGCATCGTCGGTATGGGTTGAAGAGTTTCGGAGACGAATGTCGAAAGTGAGACCTTCCCCAGTGATTCGACACGGCGAGCGCAAAACATTCATTTTTAAAGAATTGGATACTGTCCCATATGTGTTCCTGCGGCACGATGCGTTAAAAAGCTCATTATATCCAACATATGATGGCCCATATAAAGTACTGCAACGTGGCGACAAAACTTTCGTAATAGATATCGGTGGAAAACGAGTAACGGTTTCCATCGACAGGATTAAACCTGCGTTTGTATTGGCTGACGATGACAATAATAGCAATATTGAGCAAAGCCCCCATAGTCAGGTACCTCACAGCGAAATTATTGTTTATACCGAAAATAGAAGTAGAGTCAACAATCGAGATCAAGCGCCAACGGATGCGCGATTTACAACTCGCAGCGGTAGGCGCGTTCGATTTCCGGATAGGTACCAGGCCGCTTTTTAGAAATAAGAGTTTCTGTATATACTCTATTCATTATTCTGTATTTAGGTAGTTACCCAACAGTAGTCGCTAAGTTTGTATTATTGTAGGTTAGGGTTAGTACTTTGATTTATATTCACGGTAGAATACAGCAATAGTGTAGAATATAGGTATATATATTATCTCGTTTATTAGGGTCGTTGGCACTGGTAGGGGGGTGATGTGGCGGACCCCTTGGAGAAGGGTTCATCGGACCCAGGTAGGAGCGTCGTTTGCAGGCTGGGACCTTGGACGCACTTGGTCGCCAGGCCCAAGCTTTTCCCGAGCGCACACTTAGTCGCCGGAAGTCTGTTCCTACCTGGGGTGCACATTTGGCGACCAGGTTCCGGGTTTTTCCTTGGCGTGCACATTTGGCCGCCAACCCTTGACTTTCGCCAGGACACGGATGTTCGGTGCAAGGACACGAACTTTCTCCAAGGGGCACGTACAGGAAGCGACATCCCCACTCCAGAAGTTTCCTTGTTCGAAGGAAATTTCTGGAGGCGCGGGGGACTAGATATAAGCACGGATTCTGACGGATGAAGAAGTCAGTCTGTAAGGTCAGTTAGTTCAAGTCAGTCTGTAAGGTCAGTTAGTTCAAGTCAGTCTGTAAGGTCAGTTAGTTCAAGTCAGTCTGTAAGGTCAGTTAGTTCAAGTCAGTCTGTAAAGTCAGTTTGTCAAGTCAGTCAGTCAGTTCATTCGCCGTCAGTTGTTTCATTGTTATTTCATTTGTTGTTCCTTGTTACGTCGTTAAGTTTTTGTTGTTTATTTAATAAACGGTTATTGTTATATTGGGTGAATCATTTACTGAACACCCAAACCACAACACATACCAAACCGACCAATTCAAACTTTTTTCAAAAATTTGTACACCTCGTCTAATAAAGTAATCCTCCCAACTTCTTAATAAAATTCAAGTCATTTGATCTGATTTTTAAAAAGTTATGTTGCTTCAAATAGTGTAGACTCAGTTTTGCTCGTTAGTGTATGTACATAAGGCGCTAAAACTCAAGGAACGTAAAGAATATATTGCGCAGAAGTTATAAGGGAATAGCAATCCCTAAGACCCATATCCTATAAATTCCAAAATCTATTCAAATTAAAACATTGATAAAGAAATAATGAGAAAATACTTGCGAAATTACTTCCTAACTGTTGAAAACAAAACACGAGGCCCTGGGGTGACTGATGTACCGGTCAGTGAGGTGAACAGCGAATCCACATTGCATCCGATGGCGAGCCTCACACACTTGAAAACACTGAAAATAAATAATAACATGTATTCAAGGGCAGAAGGTAAAGTTTTCAAGCTACTGCACGCGGTAAGGAAAATAAATTTTAGGGACAAATTGAGAATAAATGAAGGGATCGTTTGCGTTGCAATTAGAAATTGTCTGTACCTGAAATACTTGCATTTGTGACGACTTCATTCAACGTTTATGAAATCAATGAATACATATATAGAAACAACTTATAGCGATCATGAATAAATTACTTCTGTGAATCTGATTGCAAGGTGAAAAAACATACCTCGCTTCATATATTAATGTATATATATAAAAGGCGCTAAAACTCAAGGAAAGTAAAGAATATATTTCACAGAAATCATAAGGAAATACCAATCCCTAAGACCCATAACCCATAAATTCCAAATTCAAGAGAATAATATCTATTCAAATAAAAACATTGATAAAGAAATAATGAGAAAATACCTGCAAAATTACTTCTTAACCGTTGAAAACGAAACATGAAGCCCTGGGGTGACCTAGGAACCAGTCCGTGAGGTAAAGAGCAAACCAGCACTGCATCTGTTGGCGAACCACACCCATTAGAAAACACTGAAAATAAATAATAACATGTATCACTCAATGAATACATATATAGAAACAACTTACAGTGATCATGAATAAATAACTTCTGTGAATTTGATTGCAAAGTAAAAAAACATTGACCACTTTGACTCAATAATTTCATACCTTGCTTCATATATTAATGTATATATATATAAGGCGCTAAAACTCAAGGAAGGTAAAGAATATATTTCACAGAAGTCATAAGTAAACACCAATCCCTACGACCCATATCCCATAAATTCCAAATTAAAAAAACAAGATCTATTCAAATTAAAACATTGATAAAGAAATAATGAGAAAATAACTGCGAAATTTCTTCTTAACTGTTGAAAACAAAACAGAAGGTCCTGGGGTGACCGAGGAACCAGTCCGTGAGGTAAAGAGTGAACCAGCACCGCATCAGTTGGCGAACCAGCACCGCATCAGTTGGCGAACCAGCACCGCATCAGTTGGCGAACCAGCACGGCATCAGTTGGCGAACCAGCACTGCATCAGTTGGCGAACCAGCACTGCATCAGTTGGCGAACCTCACCCATTAGAAAACACTGAAAATAAATAATAACATGTATCACTCAATGAATACATATATAGAAACAACTTATAGTGATCATGAATAAATAACTTCTGTGAATTTGATTGCAAAATGGGAGAACATCAACTCGATAATTTCATAGGGTGGATAATAAAAATCTCCTTGTACATTTTAACCAAAGAACCCTCCCCCCCCACCTAAAGAACAAATTCGGTCATTCAAAATAGGCAGAATTTGCGAATATCTCGGAAAATAAAAAGACCGCCGTACTGTGCGGACAAATGGCCTGTTTTCGAGAAAACTAATCAAAATGTATACTTCAAACCTAATCGCCATAATACGTACTCACAACACACGGCACTGACACGAATGTCTGCTCTGAGGTTACTACTGGCCGACGCTCGCGAGCGAATGTTCGATGGCATTCCTTCCATTGTCCCATTGTTTCTGTCGCCAGTCGATTGGTTAACAGACGGCGACCGCCCTCGTTACCGATCTCCGCGTGTTTCTCTGCAGCTTCCCGAGGAGGATCGCCGCCGCGTATACAATATGTGTTGGCGGTTAGTCGGCGCGCTCCTTGCTGCTCGATGCCCAGGCCGCCACATGTGCATTCTCAACTGTCTTTATTCGGCGGTTTATTCGACTTCGAATAATTTTCGGAGGCGCGTTCGAATGCTGTAACGAGGACACAGAGTTGGGCAAAATATTTATCTAAATAAAAATTTCGAATTACGAATAAAAGATAAAAAAATTTTTATTCGTTATTCGAAGGTTCGAATAAAAAAATTATCTTTATTCGACGAGTATCGAATAAATAATTTTATTCGACGAGAATTTATCCGACGAATAAAGATAATTTTTTTTATTCGAAGCGGATTTATTCGAACTTCGAATAATTTTTTCATCTTTTATCTTTATTTTCTATTCGAAGGCTTCTAATAAATCTTCGAATTACTTTTACCGAGCGCCGAGCTTCAAAGACCCAGCGACGACAGACGACATACAATGTAAGCGGATGGAGAATCGCGCACGTATGAAAGTTTAAACTTTTAGATTTTTCAATATATCCTCATGAAATTGTGACGAGCGAATGGAGGGGATTTTCCTGATGAAAATAAGTTCAAATTCGAGTGTAATCGAACAAGTTTCATTGATACGTAATGTTACGATAAAAATTACAATCTCATTAAAGACAGTCCAAATGATGTCGTGTTTGGACTCATTTTCATCGGGATAAACTCTACAATTCATTCGTATAAACAATATTGTTCTGATTAAAAATGTAAAAGCATAAATTGCCAATAATGCTCGATTCTCCATCTGCTTACATTGTAGGCCGTTGGTCGGTCGCTGGTCTTTGAAGTCCCGAGCTCGAAGAGTCGCGAGATATCGGTGTGAAACAACTACCAAAACTTGCAAAACTTGTTTATTTTTCATTATTTTTTTTATGGGACTTGCGCCAACTAATTCGTGGCATTCTTCTGATTAAAATGACACTAAACGCGGTACAAATTGGACTGTGTTTAATATTTTTAATTGTAGATATATTCGAAAGCTTCGAATAAATCTTCGGCTAACTTTTGCCAGCTCGACGAATAAACCGGTCGGACCGGAGGGCCGACGAGCGCCGAACGTCGAAGACCCAGCGACTGCCAAACAGCCTACAATGTAAGCAGATTGAGAATCGAGCATTATTGGCAATTTATGCTTTTACATTTTTAATCAGAACAATATTGTTTATACGAATGAGTTGTAGAGCTTGTTCCGATCAAAATGAGTGCAAACACGACATCATTTGGACTGTCTTTAATTAGATTGTAATTTTTATTGTAACATTACGTATCAATGAAACTTGTTCGATTACACTCGAATTTGAACTTATTTTCATCAGGAAAATCCCCTCCATTCGCTCGTCACAATTTCATGAGGATATATTGAAAAATCTAAAAGTTTAAACTTTCATAAGTGCGCGATTCTCCATCCGCTTACATTGTATGTCGTCTGTCGTCGCTGGGTCTTTGAAGCTCGGCGCTCGGTAAAAGTAATTTGAAGATTTATTAGAAGCCTTCGAATAGAAAATACAGATAAAAGATGAAAAAATTATTCGAAGTTTGAATAAATCCGCTTCGAATAAAAAAATTATCTTTTTTCGTCGAATAAAATTATTCGATACACATCGAATAAAGATATGAAGGAACAGGGTTATATAAGGCGGGTGCCTTAGAATAAGTGTTCAAATCAGGAGTACGTGACTGAGTCGTTTATTTATAAATAGAGTGATGTCGCGAGAGCGTCCGGGGTGGTTCAGCTAAAACCGGCGATTCACTTCGACTCGCGGCTGAACTGTTATTGCGACTTAGCAACGACCGGACTAGACTCTAAGTGACTCGGCGGAGAATCAGCTGTGACTTCTTCGTGACTCTCTCCTCGTCGGTAGTCTCTGCCTTATATTATCGAAAATGCTTGTCGGCTGATTGGTGGAAGTCCTTGCGAGGAACTTCCACCAATCCGTGCATTTTGCATAACACGCCCACGTTCCACGCCTCTCGTGCGTGAGAAAGGTGAGCGTGTCGTGCTGTTAAAAATCTAATTTTGGTGATGCAGCGGGGTGTCTTCCGGGCCCCGTGCTAAGTGCGGTACGTGACTGCTGGCTTACGTGAACGGGCCCAGCTTTCCCGGGTGATAGAAACCAGGCACGCGTCGCTGGGACACTCTAGGCTGGAGACCCTTAGACTACCCAAAATTTATGGCGTCCACTTGCGCTATTGAGTTCGTCGCTAGGAACAACAAGGACACATCTGTCCGCTAAGTGGCCAAAAACGTTAAAGACGTTTTCTCACAAATAGCGTCTTATGCTGTGCAAACCATAAATCTTTCTTGGTGCTGGTGCGCTGAAGATTTCTCTTCCGGCGCCCCGCTAGCCGCTACATCACGCCCTTACCAGTGCTAATGCTAGCTTAACTTAATCCTAATTACCGGATAATCTATACCTATTCTTATTGTAGCTGGCTATTTACAAAATGTACAATATATACAACGTGGCAAGGTTGTCTCACGTTCCGACCTGCAGGTAGTCGGGAAATCTGACGCGTCTACCTGCGCGCGTGTGGACAGGTACCTGCGCGGGGGCCGGCTCGGTCGTCGGTTGCGAGTCTTTGTATCGTACGGTCTCGTCACCGTTTACCGTGTACGCGGGTTTAAGGGCCCGGACTGCCAAAAGTAGAGTGACTACTTTACCGACAAAATATGGTTTTACGGGGATCAAGTTTTCGTCCTTAAAAAGGAATATTTTGTCGCTGGTAAAGGGCTCATTCGAAAGAGGAAGGTTCAATCTAATGCGGGCTGGTCATGAGCTGACGAGATTATGGAGATATTTAGAAATATGAGCGTTAGAAGTAGGCCAAACATTGACGATGCACGTGCCGTGGAATTCAAGCATTTTTATGCCATTAGATGAGTTTTCTGGATGATGTCGAGACCAGCCCGCATTAGAAAATATCTCCAGCTACAAATTGAGCTATAATTTGTCTTGATTCTGTTGCGAAATAAAGGCGAAAACTTGTTTTCCGTTTCGGCATGGCTTTCTAGCGTCAGAATTCATGATATCTATAATATAGAGCAAAAAATGTGACAAGTTTAGTTGAGCTGGAGCTCATCAGGTGGCGCCTAAGTAGAAGGACTGTCGAAGTGGGATTGGAGGAAACTGCAAGCGTAGATTGTGGTTATGTTCGACGCCTATTCGCTCATCGGCAACGTGCGTCTGTTTATGTGTGTATATGTATATAATTTTCCTATACATGCAAATACTCCGCTAGTTTGATGTTTCGGACTCATGCAAGCAATGTGCAGTTGTCCATATACGCATATAGCATAGTCGTAGCTGTAGCTTCATGTATCATATGAAATTGCGATCACATTTGTATACCGATGAGCTTACATAAAGTACCACATTATACAAAAGAGAAAAAGAAATTGTTAACCCTTTGCACTCGAGTGGTGACTCTGAACCACCACTAGAAATTGTTGTGGCATTATTTCAAAGAAATTACAACAAATATTACAATGTATTTGTTACATTATAAAATTTGAATTGAACAGATTACTAAACATTTAAATATTATATGTGGAAATCGGATCAGTTTCGTATGAATAAAATGAAAATATTCTAAGACAGTAGAGAAAAATTTAGTTTTAGAATGAAAATAGCGCCGAGTGCAAAGGGTTACTTTTACAGGTCTTGAAAATAAAGTGTCAACCTTTTTCATTAAATTATAACAATTGAACTACCAAGTCTATGAAAATAATCTTTTAGGTGCATACAGTAGGCACACGAGAGTAGAATAATGATAAAAATAATTTTAATTGAAAAAGGAATATATTGGATTTTAGGAATTTAAAGGAATAACGCAAAGGCAAGATGGAGAATATAACAAAAAAGATTAAACATATCAGTTTTTGTCCTATATATTTAAAATTAATTTATAAATATATAATAATTTTTTTTTCCACTCTTATTGGCGCCTCTGCCATTCATGCCACCGCTGCCTCCTCTGCCACCCTTGCCTCTTCTGCTGCCCCAGCCGCCACTGCCACCCCTGCCGCCACTTCCTCCTCGTCTCATTGACTTTAGTTGTTTTTGTATTTGCTGCAGCTGTAACGTTAAAAACAAACATTATTAAACGGACAATTTTTTAAATGTTCTCATTCATATACAGTAACGAGCAAAACTGAGTCTACACTATTTGAAGCAACATAACTTTTTAAAAATTAGATCAAATGACTCGAATGTTATTGAGAAGTTAGAAGGATTAGTTTATTAGACGAGGTGTAAAAAATTTTTGAAAAAAATTTGAATTGGTCGGAATCGCAAAAGACATAGTAAAAGTTGTTTTTTTCAGCTTTTTTATCTGAGCCTGTATTGAAAATTTAAAGAATGTATTTGATTCGGTCGAATAAATTATATCCATGCTGGAAATTTCACCGATATTGGTCAATTCGTTTACGAGTTATAAACGCAAGTGGAAAAATTGCCATTTTTCACGATTTTCGGCCGCACTTTTAATCGTTTATAACTCGTAAACGAATTAACCAATATAGATGAAATATTCAGCATGGATATAATTTATTCAAGAAAATCAAACACATTTTTTAAATTTTCCATACAGGCTCAGATAAAAAAGCTAAAAAAAACCAACTTTTACTATTTCTTTTGCGATTCCGACCAATTGAAACTTTTTTCAAAAATTTGTTACACCTCGTCTAATAAACTAATCCTTCTAACTTCTCAATAACATTCAAGTCATTTGATCTAATCACAAAACTATTGTACGTACCTTCTTTGCGAACAAAAGACTCTCGTCCGAATATTGGTTTCGAGACGCGTGCGACCGCCATGTCGGCGACCGCGACCGCGATCCGCGCCGCGAGCATCGCGATCGCGACCTGCGTCTCGGAGAACGCGATCGCGACCTGCGTCTCGGAGAACGCGACCTGCGTCTCGGAGAACGCGATCGCGACCTGCGTCTCGAAGAACGCGACTCGTTCCGCGAGCATCGCGATCGCGACCCGCGTCTCGGCGATCGCGACTCGGGCCGCGAGCATCGCGATCGCGACCTGCGTCTCGGAGAACGCGACCTGCGTCTTGGAGAACGCGATCGCGACCTGCGTCTCGGAGAACGCGACTCGTTCCGCGAGCATCGCGATCGCGACCCGCGTCTCGGCGATCGCGACTCGGGCCGCGACCATCGCGATCGCGACCTGCGTCTCGGAGAACGCGACTCGTTCCGCGAGCATCGCGATCGCGAGCTCCAGCGCGAATATGCCGGCGAGCAGCGCGACGTCAGCCTCCTTTCCGTTTGTGTCGCTACGGTTGGCATCTGAAAAAAATTACAAAAATTATTGTAGCAGACTCTACAAAACTCTACATATCTATATCTTGAAATATGTTTGCTAAATGAAATATTTTGATTGAATGAATTTTTATATTTTAAATTGGTTTTTGTAGAGTTTGCCTTGGTTTGACACAACTTTCCTACTTTTCTGTACATCTGTTTGCACACAGTTTATTCTGCGTGCATTGTTCCTGTTTCTGCACAAATATCTTTATTTTTATTCTACTTCTAGTTTTGCGCTTCACTGTATGCTCAGTGAAGGTTACAAAATCAGATACACGTCGGTGTCATTTTACACGGTGGATACGTACCGTATAAAAAGACCGTGCAAAATAAGGAAACAGAATGGAATAAAAATACAAAACTTGTGTAAAAAAGGAACCATGTACGCAGAATATACATACCGCGTGAAAACAGATTTGCAAATAAATAGGAAACTTGTATTAAACCAAAGCAAACTGTACAAAAACCAATTTAAAATATGAAGATGCTTTCGATCAAAATATTTGATTTCATAGAAAAGCCGCGTTAAAATTAGTGACACGAAAAAAAGAATAAGAGATTTCCTGCAAGAGACAGGCGTAGCAAGAGTGAAGGGTACTTACGATGTTTCCAGCTGGACGACAACTCTCTTTCTGACGATCGCACCCTTGCTAGTTCCTATCGCCAAGGCCCAGGGCGCCAGTTGCATTCATTTGTCTTTGAGTGGGGGGTGAGAGTGAGAGAGCGGTGGTGACAGTGAGAGAGAAAGGGAGAGGAAGCGGGGGTGAGAAAGAAAGAGAGAGAAAGCGGGAGTGAGAGCGAGAGAGAAAAAGAGAGAAAGCGGGGGTGAGAGCGAGAGAGAGAAAGAAAGAGAAATACTTCAATCATATGTTTGCACTATCTTTTGCTCTCTCACCGATTTGTAACCGATGTGTGACAAAATTGGTTGACCAGTTCACCGTCGCGCGCTTTACAGTACGAAAGTACGAAGCGATTCGTTATTACAACGCGGTTTGTTAATAATTTTGTAAAGTGTAAAGTGTAATTGCGTGAATATAGTGTAAAGTGTAAAGTGTAAATGTGAATATAGTGTAAAGTGTCATTGTGTGGGTGTTACAATCATGGAAGGAAGAATACAAGGTGATGAAGCGCAAAGCAACGTGGGGCGTAAAAGAAAAAACCATTATACACCATTTGGGACCCGCGCATCTAAAAATAAAAAGTGGCGAGAAAGGTAAGTTACGTTTTATACTATGAATTTGCTGTTAGTAATATTTATTTATGTATGTATGATATATGTCGAATGTAATAGAGAGAAAGACATGGTAACTTGGTAACGTGGTAATATGGTCTCCCAATTATATATATATATGTCGGAGGCTGGGCGGACTCTTCCGTCCTCGGACCCGTCGGAGATTGTCCGTCGTCGTTCTCCATCGTTTCGCTCCTTTCGCGCTTACGCGAACGTCGTATGGACTCTACACGTACACGCGATGCCGGATCGCGTAGCGCAACGAGAGACACGTCAACGAGCACACGGGCCGCACAGAATGTTCGCGTACGTCTTTTTGTTCTTTTACTCTCGAGAAGTCGCTTTCCTCAAAGCTAGTCTTCTCTCTACCGTCCCGGAAACTATTCTGTCGCCCGTGGTCACGTTCAACAGGGTCCCAGCCCATCATTCCAGGTACCCTGTCTCGCATCTCCCCAGGGACTGTTTTATTGCCCCTTCGCAGGGCAATTATCAGGGTACGGTAAATCGTTATTTTACAATTAAACTAAGTCAAACGCTGCCATCACGCCCCGACACGGCCCTCCTGACTGTCACACGTCCTCGTGTGGAATTGCAACGACTTTATACATCGTCTGGAAAAGAAATACCATCTATGTTTCCCGTTCGTCCATTCTGACAAAATATCGATTGAGCTCTGAATGCCATGTTTGCCATGTACTCTATGTCGAAGCACTATACACGCGTTCGATGTCATGCGGGCAATCTTAACCAATTCTGGATAAAAACATATTCAGATAATTCGGTGCCACGGAATAAACAGTTCGGCCAAGCGGTTCTGACACACCGTGAGCTCAAGACAACAACACGAACTTTTAGTCCACTACTGGACACAGCAGAACAAAGCCACCCATGTGGCACCCGACCAACCACGTGGTCACACCTTTTTCAGTCGACTCATACGACTCCTGACCAATCACGTGGTCACACATTTCGCAGTCATCAACACGACCCAATACATCCATCGTCTGCCGTTACATCGCCCCGCCTCCTTTACCAGCTAAACTGGGTTTGGGAATAATGGCTTACGACTAAAGGTCGCCCTAAACAAGACGGGCAAGATGCCGAAGTTGTTTGGGCGGCCAGATTCAAGAATACGGGCTAGAAATTTGCCGGTCAGGAATTGGTCTTCGTGCTCGAAATCTTTCCGGGGTCGCCCCGACGTCGTTGGGGCCATAACTTTGAACGTCCAGATGGCCTTTCGAGAGCACGTTGACACGTTCCCTGCTGTGCATGGCACAAAAAAAATGTTTTTAGGGGCCTTTAGGCGAAAATGTACGGGGACTATGGGTAATTGTTGACTGCGATTTTTACGTTGTATTTTTCTATGCAAAACTCCTGATTTCAACGAATATGTTTTGGCGGTATCAGGATCCATTTCATTGTTTTCCAATTGGGAAATGATCTTGTTCAGTTCATCATCTCGTAGTTGCTCAGTTTGTAACCAGTTCTCCGATATCTCGGCCAAATTAACCCGTTTCTGTTCAATCCGTTTATGACTGTCTTTGATCGGTAAAGGGTTTCGCGAGAAGAAATCCGCGTGGCTCATGCGTTTTCCTTCTCGGTATACAATGTCAAAATCGTATGCCTGTAGGAATGCCCACCATCTGTGTACTCGCGGGGTAAGGTCCATTTTTGTACGCGAGGCTTTAAGCGAGTTGCAATCAGTGACGACTAGGAATTGTCTTCCTTGCAAGAAGTGGCGGAAATGTTTTATGGCATTGACTACCGCTAACGTCTCCAACTCGTATGAGTGATATCGCGATTCGGCGTCAGTGGTTCTCTTACTATAATACGCGACCGCGTGAGATTTACTATCTACTTTTTGTATTAGGACAGCACCGTAACCATCCGAGCTGGCGTCAGTATGTAATTCGATTGGGTATGACGGATTGAATAGCATTAGTGTGGGCTCGTTTATTAAATTTGCAATAATGTCTTGTCGGATCTTTTCGTGTTGCTGTTTCCATTCTATCTTTCCTTTTCCCGTAGTCAATTTGTATAGTGGGGAAGTGATCTGAGAAAACTTAGGTATAAACTGTCTGAAATAGGAAGCAAGGCCTATGAATTGCCTAAGCTGATGGAGGAGAAGATTCGGTTAATGCTTTTACTTTCCGTGGGTTTGGCCTGATTTCCCCCGCGGTCACTTCAAAGCCCAAATAATCTACACTTGATTTTAGAAACGCACATTTATTCAAATTGAGTGAGAATCCCGCTGACTTTAATTTTTCTAGTACTATTTGTAGCCTCTCTAAGGACTCTTGTATAGAGTTGGCCGGAATCATAACGTCGTCTAGGTAACAAACTACAAATGTGTTTACGAGTCCAGAAAGGGCTTGGTTTATGGCCCTCTGAAATACCGAAGGTGCATTACGAAGCCCGAACGGCATGGACAAATACTCGTATTGACCAGTCTTTATATATATCTCGTCGGTGACGAGGTATAAGGATAGACCTATCATCCAATGCATTTTCGTGTCCAACGTTTTTGGGGTCACGTAACCCCATTACCATTTTCGTGTCACATCCTGTATTACCAACTGGAACTAAAATCTGCTGACAGCGTCGTTAGTGGTAGGAATTAAAATTAAAAATAGCTATATATATAGTCACTGCAGTCTCGCGAATACAATAGAATATTGTTTTCTGAAACGCTATAACGATTTCAAATACTAATTTCGGTTATGATTAGTTAAACTTTATGTTGGGTATAAATAACAAATGAATGAAACTGTACGTACAATAAAGAATATGTTTAACTGCAAAATTCGAAATGTTGTAAACAGCCAAATATTAATATGTACTTTATAAATGTAACGTATACGCGAATAAATTCATTGTTCAGAACTGTATTGTTATTGTTAGAGGATGATATCATTTTGTTCCTATTATTAATTAACTACATTGCTTTGAACAGTAATTATTATATAAATATTTTTTAAATGGTTTTTATGAAAATTTTCATGAACATTACAAGACAAATGTTTTAATAACTTACTAAAAACTACAAAGCCAAGCTTTGAACGTAACTTGGTTATATATAAATAACCTTTTGTAATTTTGAAATTTGAACACCAATTATTACTATATTTGTTAACAATAAATAAAAGATTCGTCTTAACATCAGCTACAACAATATGTAATAAAAAATACTTAGTTTTATATTTACTTAAAAAATTAAGATGACCATCATTTTTTATCAAAAAAATTTTTGTCTATTGGGATTTATAGATAACTGAGTATCGATTAACTTTTGTTGGAAACATTATTCTGCCAGATTATCCGAAATGTTTAAAACATCCCCAGATGGCTTCTTTTGGGTCACTGAGATCTTGGTTGGTGGCCCGTCGAGAAATTTTCCGAGTGTGGTACTCGCGAAATTATCGTAATTCCTTATGCGTTGCTTCCTGGGTATCTTCTGAAAGATTTCCGATGGATAATAGGATGCTTTCTACCACATCATCACCTTGTATGAGCACTTTGTGGACAGTTACCGATATATAATACCATGGATATAAATTCATTCCCCGATGCTCTGTGTGCAACTCGTGCTATGTACTCCAACTCGTCCGGGGTGTACTGCGTCAACAGGCTTTCTATTTGCCTGCGATTTATCATGTCACTTGCCTCATAAAACCCTTTTTTTGGTCGTCCACCTTCACTGCGTCCTTCAAATTCAAACAGTGGTAGTTCAAACCAATCGGGACATATTAAAAGAAATCTATCAACATCGCCTTTGTTGTTCTTCCATCTTTTTACTAAATTGATAGAAAATTGTTTAATTATTTTTCTAACAAAATCTTCTGACGTCTATCAAAATTTTCAAAATTACATGTCTGAGCCACATATTCATAAATTGAATTTCGGACACCAACACTACTAGACGCACAGATGTTATTTCTATCTCGAAGAAATTGAAAGATGTCCCTCCCTACAAACAATCAATATTAATGTAGAATACTTTGCACAAGTGTTCATTAGATTTATCTAAGAATTTCGCAGTATTTTGTTCGTAAACAAATTTATTTGAAGAGAGAAGTCAACCTTTTGTCCGAACTGACCGTTCTATGTAAGTGCTTATGAATCAACGGCTATCGCCATTGTATATAGTTTTGAAAGAAGTCAAAGGGCAGTTAGGACCTCGTGTACGAAGAAGTGTGTTCACGGCACCTAATGTCCACATTGAAGCTTCCACATCGGGTAAACTAACGAAAGAATTATTTAGAACGTGGTTGACTGAAGTATTTCTCGCATCTGCTCCAGAAAATTCTATTTTACTTCTTGATTCATGGAATGGATATAACGACGAGATCATACGTAACGCCCTGCCAGAGGGCCGATCTTCCGATCTTGCAATATAATTAAATATTGATATCAATCTATACGCAAGAGATAATATTATTAAACTACACTCATTAATCCACAACCAATTATCAGCTGCGCGTTATAAACGGCTGTTTCAATATGCTTGGTTCCGCAGTGGATATATAGAAGAGCGGCCAGGAGAATTTGAAAATCCCGTAGAGTTCTGCTTTACAAAATTAGATGGTCTAACGTGTTTCCATTGCTCAAATGTAGTTGTACTTAAATGTTCTTGGTGCAAAGAACATTTATGTTTTTCTCATTTTATCCTTGAGTATCATTATTGCCAGAATTATGTAGAATAATCTTTGCGGATAGCTCTTCTTTCAAAATCAGCTCTTTTCAGAGCTACCACAAACGACGAGGGAAACTCTAGCTTCGATTACTTGAAGGATCCACAGTTTAGAAAGGTTGCAGATATATTTTGACCGAAGGCCCAACAACCGCAGAATATCAATATTGCCAGAATTATGTAGAATAATCTTTGCGGACAGCTCTTCTTTCGAAATCAGCTCTTTTCAGAGCTACCATAAACGACGAGGGAAACTCCAGCTTCGAGGATTCACAGTTTAAAAAGGCTGCAGGTATATTTTGACCGAAGGCCCAACGATTGCGGAATTTCACAGGCGAATTGGCTATAAAAGTCGGTACCCTTACCCCGCCGCACAGTGGTCTGAGAGCGGCTAAAACTCCATATTTTCAAGTGTCTTATAAAATGAAATTTGTTATATTTTTTACTAGTAGGTGATTAAATTAAAACGTTTCAAGGATGAATCAAATTCGGCAATTCCATAAAAATGAATTAAATTCGGCCATGCTAAGCATACCTAGGTTTCAGAATGAACTCAAGCGCATGTTTGAAGAAACCGTATGCGCCTGTAAAAATAGAAATACGAAAAATATTTTTTTTTCCTGGCTTACTTCGAGTACTAAGACTCGGAAACAATCGTGGAAACTATTTATTTTTAATTTCTTCGAGTAGTTTTACATGTAATGCCATTAAACGTGGAAAAGAGTGTTAATGAAGTTTAAAAAGTGATATCTCTCTTGCGCCAACGTGTGCCAACGTGCGCATGCTAAAAACACGTTTGTAGATGTCTAAGTAAATAATAAATCCAAAATTATACTGCGGTAACCTGCAGCTTCGCGTTTTATCTCATGAAATGTCGGTGAATGGAAAAACGTTACAAAGGAAAAGACTTATGTGCGGATGCTTGCTGATTACTGCTGGACACTTATTATTGAAAATCGGGATACCAGGAACAAACGTCAAGCAAGGCGGAAACATTTTAAATTTGTTAAATCAGAAATAGGTAAGTTTTTGTATTCAATTTTCTTTATTAAGCATTTCCACAATGAAATGTGAATATAACTCGTATTTTTATAATCTTTTGTAATGATTGGCACCCAAAAAGACAAAAAAAAATGTATTTAATTAAGCATAGTAAGCAAAGACATACTTGAGTGGTACCAGCGTCGACTACGCATAGCGACGGCCCTGGCGAGTCGCGAAAAGGCTGCAACGGCCGTCTGGCGCGAACGCGTCGCGCACACGCTGTCAATTAACATTTTCTGATCCTTCTCGTACATTAAGGGAACCAAATACTTTTCGTGAATGGTTTCTTTACCAGAAATGTCTGTAGAATGCATTCCTGTATAGTAAATTCCTGCTAGATAAAGGATTTTTCACATAAATACAAAAATAGAGCGTACAAAGCACATTTTCAAACTTTAACAACCAGTTACAACTATTAGGAGGTCCATCAAAATATAATTGACTATATGAATATGTAGAGGAGAGTCCCCTCTATCTCTTGACTCAAATTTGAACTTTCTCGCGTGTTTAGTATTTGCGTAACACGTCGTTTCGTATCAAAATCGGGCATTTTTACAAAAACCAAAATTTTTCGAAAACGTTGCGTGATGGAGCAATTCTACTTTCAGATTCGGTTTTAGGATGACAAAGTGTATAAGAATCACCCAACAGGTATTGCAAAACTCGAAAAAAGTTTAATTTTGTTGGACAGTGTAATCTATATGGTTCCGTGATGATTCACCTTCTTACCGACGAGAATTTCCTTAGTAAACTAGCGTTTAACTAGTAAAAATGTACTGGTGCAAACATTTGTTTCAATAAAAATTGATTTGTTTAAACAATTGTTTAAATAATAAAAATTTATTTGTGTAAACTAGCGTTTAACTAGTAAAAATGTACTGGTGTAAACATTTGTTTCAATAACAAAAATTTATTTGTTTAAACAATTGTTTAAATAATAAAATTTATTTGTGTAAACTAGCGTTTAACTAGTAAAAATGTACTGGTGTAAACATTTGTTTCAATAACAAAAATTTATTTGTTTAAACAATTGTTTAAATAATAAAAATTTATTTATGTAAACAAGCGTTTAAAGTTTAAACGATAAAAAGTGTTCGATTATTAATGGCAGTCACTGTACCGTGGTACGTATTCACGTATTATGGCTTGGCAAACGTCGGATAAAAAAGTCGGCCATCCGAACTTCGAATACAATTTCGAATAAAAGATACATTTCATTTTCATCTCTGCCAAATACTCGTCACGAATAAATCCTCAAATAAATCGTCTGGCCAAATCGAGCTTCGAATATCGAATAAAAGTTACGAATTTTCGCCGCGACATCTGCCTTCGAATACATTCTGAAAGGGTCTAGGTGGATAAGACAGGTCTAGCGGCCCCGGCGGGAA
The DNA here is from genome assembly GCF_050948215.1 of Halictus rubicundus. NCBI lineage: Eukaryota > Metazoa > Arthropoda > Insecta > Hymenoptera > Halictidae > Halictus > Halictus rubicundus. The sequence goes on along the minus strand of NC_135161.1, from coordinate 7,042,719 downwards.
TTTTATTGGTATTGTGTGGAAAACCATCATTTTAGGTTGAAAAACAATCCCCTATAATTTTAAGTCGCTAACCCTTCATTTAAGGGTGATATGAGGGTAAACACCCTCAACTTTAACATTTTCAATCAATCTTTTATTTCAAAAAGTTTCCTTGGTGCGTACGCTGTTTCATTTAAAATGAGATCGGCTCTGGATTTTGCATTTATTCCGAAGTGATTTCCCAAAACATCCTTTTCAAATGCGTTAATTATTTGATGGAAATATCCTGACACTTGTTGTTCATGTTGCAGACCGAATATATTTTTAATAATTACTTTAGAACTGCCACTTCTAAGTTTAAATAAAAATATAATTAATGCTTGTTTCACAGTCGAGCGCGATGCAGCGGGTGTTTGTGATTTTGGGTTCAAGACCGAGCGAGTGTTGGGGACTTTTAAAATATATGAAAAAAATATATGATATGAAGGAAGTAAGTTCGAATATTTTCGATTTTATTTCATCTCAATATCTTAATTAACAACCGAGAAAAAAAATGTTAAAGTTGAGGGTGTTTACCCTCATATCACCCTTAAATGAAGGGTTAGCGACTTAAAATTTTAGGGGATTGTTTTTCAACCTAAAATGATGGTTTTCCACACAATACCAATAAAATTCCCGCCGGGGCCGCTAGACCTGTCTTATCCACCTAGACCCTTTATTTTTATTCGACGCCTAAAATCGTTCGGATAGTCGGCGACGCCGAGTATCTACAAGTAAATCCGTCGAATAAATGGTGGCGTTGTATCCGACCATCCGAATAAATCCTGAAGATAGCCAGAAAATCATCCGGAGGCACGTCGAATACAAATCTCGAAACCAGACGCTCGACGAATAAAGATACAAATAACTTCTCGCGATTCATCAGACTTCAAATAGAAACAAAAGAACAAAGAATTTGTATCCGAAAGCCGTTCAAATAATTATTTCATCGGATACTGCCCAACTCTGCCCTGCTCTGTCAATACACGATTCGTCTAATATTCGCTACGCATTCCATGAGAAAATGGAATGTATAAAATTGCTGGATAGTTTGGACGTCCTGGGCGAAGCTGGTATTTGCGTGGGAACCGAGCATTCCCAGTTGTTGCGTAATTCTCTAACGATACTGCAGAAAGAGAATCATTTCCGAAGATGTTATTACTGGGGAAAAATCTACGGGACTCGAAACGATTATCACATCGCTTACGGCTTCGAGAGGGATTGCATGGACGGGCAAGTTTATTATTACAGGTGAGAAAATGTCGCAGCGGTTTTCAGTCCGCTTCCATCTTGTAACAACGAGTTCCATTCGTAACGACGAATACCTCTTCAGCCATCTTAACTCATACCTCACAAGTCAGGCCGGCGGACAAAATATTACAATCCTGATTTTGTGTCTAGCGGACAAGCCGTCCGCTCCTAAATGCTAGATACAAAACCAGGTTTGTAATACTTTGTCCGGCGGCCTGGCCTGTGAGGTATGCATCGACCCTAATTCAGCACCGATTGTTTCGACTGGTTCCTTCTGCCGAACGCGGACAAATGCGCCCAATTTTTAACGCCGCTCGCGATCAATACATTCGAGGGCGATCCGTCGGTAGTTACGAACGTTTACAACACGAACCCTCCGTTCCCGCCGAACGAGGATCCCAAGAAGTATTACGAGGTAAGATGGCACCACAGAGTAAATAAACGTGTTTTCAAACTCGAAGAAAAAGGGGGTACGGTAATGTCTCTTGTAAAGTGGCATTTCGTTCCGGTGACGTTACCGTATCGCCGAGAAAGTCAAACGTAGTTTGATGAGCGTATACCAGGGCCCTATACCGAGGGAATTAAAAGAAGAAGACAGGCTCGCCGCTACGGTGTATTTCATTCGAGAAGACGCCGCGCTGATCCCGCGTGGTGCATGGTTCAAATGTCCGAGCGGCGACGTAATTGAAAATCCCGGTTTCGAAGGACTCGGTACCGCGGACTGCGTCCTCTTCAAGTCCTTTATGCACGCGCGTCCTCCGCAACAAAAATGGAACACCAATTTGTTGACCAGGCCTGATTACAATTACGCCACCGATTTTCTAGACACGATCGATCTGGACGTGCCGCAAGGTATTGTACAACCTATATAAGATCAATTAGTTTATAAACAATCGCTGTTCGCTATCGCACATTTGCGCAGGTGGTTGGAGCCTGCAAGTACTGCACGAAAAGAACTTGGTATTGTTGCACAGCTTGTATTGGCCTGGTATGACTTTCTATCATAAAATGAACAGCCCGCATCACGGCTACCTGTATTTCGGCCACGGGAAAAAGAACTTGGACGTCGTGTTCATGGTTTGAGAGGAGGAAGGATCAGGCTTTTCAAGATAACATCGATCCTGCTCCGTGTCAATTGTATCATGTTCGATTAAACGACTTGAGAGTGTTAGAAAGTGTTTTCCTATCGTAGGTCGAAGGACTGGCGTTTCAGCGACCGTGACGTCGGACTGTTTATTGTTTATTCCCCGGTACAGTCGTTGACTGTGACGAAGAAAGTATCCTGCGTGCATGCATTAGACTGGTATGCGTCTGTTTTGAATCGACCCGATAAGTGCGTCGAGTGTTTGAAAAAGAATAATCATTGTCGCCTGTATTTTCGACAACCGTTTCCTGACTACTGTTTTCCGAAATAATCGCGGTTTCTATTAGATTTTTAAGGTTAATATTGAATCTACCATCGTCGAGTTTTTATTTGACTACGCTGGAATTAAAGGTTGCATTCATGGGGGATGATTGCAACAATCCTTTGTGACCCACGCCGATATTTTATTACAGTTTCTTTTTTTCCATTTAAAACGGTGGCTCGGGACCGGCTTTCGTTGTATTCCGGATGAAAAAGAAGGGATGGGGTAGCGGTTTTCTTGTTTTTCTTGTTGCGCTTCGGTATTTTCCCAAAATTGTCCTACCCTGGATTTTACCGATCGGTGCTACTCGCCCACACCACCCCCCGCCGCCAGTAAATCCACCATTGGCTAACAAGGCCACATTCGTTTGACCTTTTCGCTAGGTTTATCATTATTCGCGCTGGTTCTCCCCGGATCTCTGAAGTGACGTTATTTTTCGATTTTCAATTGGCCTGCGTAGGATGTAGGAGGCCCTTGGCAAAAATTGCGTCATTGGACACCGACTAGGAGGCGTGATCGGTTGCCGCGCAATCGCACGAGATAGCGGCATCGTTGAGTCGTAGGACGACCACTTTGAACGCAGACGCTCAGTGACAGCGGCACAGTGAACTGGTGACTGAGAGGACGTGGTATATCCTGATATCGCCAACCATCCAAACCAACCAACCAAAACCATATCGCTAACGGTCAGTAAAACCCATTGTTTCTACCGTTTTTCACTCGCCGGGAGAGCGGTTTTACGCGGTCAATTCGATAGTTTCGTAACATGCATTTCTCTATGTGCAAACGCGATTATTTTTTCGGCGTTTTTTCCGTGAAAAACTAAGTTATGAATATCGTAAAAATATATTATGTAATATTAAACATCTCTAAGTTCAGAGAAACATCGTCCAGACTTTAAAAATTGCGTAATACAAAAAACAACAATTATACTACGCAGGATATTTTTTTTTTTCTTTAATCAGATGTTTTTTCGATTTCTAACCGTATGATTGTTGTTACGCTGTTGTGAAAACTTTTTTTAACTATGTTTAAACTATTTTTTAATAATTTTCCGGAAAAATATTTTTGGAGTACTTTCGGCCTTTAGTCATCTACGGGCTGTATTACTTATCTACTTAACATTTTTTTGGCCCCCAAAACCGGCTATAGCCTCTAGTAGCGGACATAAATTTAAGACGATGATACGCGATTTCGATAAGCGAGGTTCAATTTGTTGAACACGTCGCTTTGTGAATGATAATTGTATTTTCGCAACAATTTGACGTGCAACTAATCTATTTTTTGTAGCTTCATAGAAAATAATATTCTTCACCAATTCGGCGTCTTACATATTGTAACCCATCAGAAGCAACACGATTAAATTTTGATTCGTCTGAAAATAGTATTTTTTGCCAATCTTGACTCGTCCAATGTTCGTGAGCTTTAGCAAACGCAAATCGCATTTTCCGATTTTTGGAACTGAGCATTGGTTTCTTCCGGGGTCTTCGTCCTCTTAAATCGAAGTTTTCCAAACGTCTTCTAACAGTTCTAGCACTAATGTTTGTGTCACTGTTCGCGTTTATTTCAACTGCAATATCACTTGCAGAACGAAAGCGGTCCTTTTCGCATAAGCGGTGAATCCGACGATCCCGTTTCGCAGTTGATATCCTAGGTCTTCCGCTTCTTGATCGATCAGAATATTGACCAGTCTTTAAAAATGTGTACCACCCTTGCTTACAAGCCGTTTCTGATTTATTTACAAGACTTGCTATTTTGGAAAATATCATTTTTTCTTTTCGTAGTCTTACAATTTGCTCTCTTTCGTTTGGTAGCAAACTCCGAGTTTTACCCATACTTTTCTCCCCTGTATATAAACTTCAACCAACGAAAGATATGCCAGACTCCGATTTCAAAATTTATATAGCAAATTATAGAAAGAACGTAATAGATGTTGCTTGTTAGACAGATCGTCTTAAACTAATGTCCGCTGCGCACAAACGTTCAGAGGAAACAAACGACTGAAACTTCTACATTGTGTACATTTGACGATCACAACATTGAGATGAAGGAGGTGAAACATATACCTGTCTTACTTTGAAATATCAAACAGAATAGAAAGACAGTACTTGTGTATTACGCGTATAATCGAAAACGCGTTTCGCGACACGATCGATCTGGACGTGCCGCAAGGTATTGTACAACCTATATAAGATCAATTAGTTTATAAACAATCGCTGTTCGCTATCGCACATTTGCGCAAGTACTGCACGAAAAGAACTTGGTATTGTTGCACAGCTTGTATTGGCCTGGTATGACTTTCTATCATAAAATGAACAGCCCGCATCACGGCTACCTGTATTTCGGCCACGGGAAAAAGAACTTGGACGTCGTGTTCATGGTTTGAGAGGAGGAAGGATCAGGCTTTTCAAGATAACATTGATCCTGCTCCGTGTCAATTGTATCATGTTCGATTAAACGACTTGAGAGTGTTAGAAAGTGTTTTCCTATCGTAGGTCGAAGGACTGGCGTTTCAGCGACTGTGACGTCGGACTGTTTATTGTTTATTCCCCGGTACAGTCGTTGACTGTGGCGAAGAAAGTATCCTGCGTGCATGCATTAGACTGGTATGCGTCTGTTTTGAATCGACCCGATAAGTGCGTCGAGTGTTTGAAAAAGAATAATCATTGTCGCCTGTATTTTCGACAACCGTTTCCTGACTACTGTTTTCCGAAATAATCGCGGTTTCTATTAGATTTTTAAGGTTAATATTGAATCTACCATCGTCGAGTTTTTATTTGACTACGCTGGAATTAAAGGTTGCATTCATGGGGGATGATTGCAACAATCCTTTGTGACCCACGCCGATATTTTATTACAGTTTCTTTTTTTCCATTTAAAACGGTGGCTCGAGACCGGCTTTCGTTGTATTCCGGATGAAAAAGAAGGGATGGGGTAGCGGTTTTCTTGTTTTTCTTGTTGCGCTTCGGTATTTTCCCAAAATTGTCCTACCCTGGATTTTACCGATCGGTGCTACTCGCCCACACCACCCCCCGCCGCCAGTAAATCCACCATTGGCTAACAAGGCCACATTCGTTTGACCTTTTCGCTAGGTTTATCATTATTCGCGCTGGTTCTCCCCGGATCTCTGAAGTGACGTTATTTTTCGATTTTCAATTGGCCTGCGCAGAGTGTACGAGGCCCTGGACAATAGTTGCGTCATTGGACACCGACTAGGAGGCGTGATCGGTTGCCGCGCAATCGCACGACATAGCGGCATCGTTGAGTCGTAGGACGACCACTTTGAACGCAGACGCTCAGTGACAGCGGCACAGTGAACTGGTGACTGAGAGAGTGCGTGGTATATCGTGATATCGCCAACCATCCAAACCAACCAACCAAAACAATATCGCTGACGGTCAGTGAAACCCATTATTTCTACCGTTTTTCACTCGCCGGGAGAGCGGTTTTACGCGGTCAATTCGATAGTTTCGTAACATGCATTTCTCTATGTGCAAACGCGATTATTTTTTCGGCGTTTTTTCCGTGAAAAACTAAGTTATGAATATCGTAAAAATATATTATGTAATATTAAACATCTCTAAGTTCAGAGAAACATCGTCCAGACTTTAAAAATTGCGTAATACAAAAAACAACAATTATACTACGCAGGATATTTTTTTTTTTCTTTAATCAGATGTTTTTTCGATTTCTAACCGTATGATTGTTGTTACGCTGTTGTGAAAACTTTTTTTAACTATGTTTAAACTATTTTTTAATAATTTTCCGGAAAAATATTTTTGGAGTACTTTCGGCCTTTAGTCATCTACGGGCTGTATTACTTATCTACTTAACATTTTTTTGGCCCCCAAAACCGGCTATAGCCTCTATTGAGTAATTGCACGTATTGGGTTGTCCGGAAAATTCGTGCCGATTTTTAAGGGAAACTCAAACGCAGTACATTTAAAGGGCCTAGCAGGATAAGACTGGTCCAGCGGCCCCAGTACGATTTTTATCGGTATTGTAAACAATGGTATTGGACAACAATGGTTTTAGGTTGAAAGATAATCCCCCAAAATTTTAAGACGCTAACCCTTCATTTAAGGATAATATGAGGGTAAATACCCTTAACTGTATCATTTTTTTTCTCGGTTGTTAATTAAGATATTCGGATGGAACAAAAACGAAAATATTCGAACTTACCTCCTTCATATCATATATTTTTTTCACAATTGTGATCAAATTATTAAGGGTAGAAAAAAATTATTTAATTTTTTAGGGGTGCGGTTTGCAAGCAAGCCTTCGAGTGACCACTTCCAAAAAATTCAAGAACAATCTTCTGTTACCTATTTAATATATACAAAAGTTTCAAGATCCTTAGATTGGTGGAACATAGTTAAATATTGAAAAACAAATGAAATTACGGTATTATAATGTAGGGATAATACTATTGGTAGTAGATTTGATTAATGATAATATGTATTTATTATTAATTCTAAGATAGTGTGGCTACGATTCTCAGTGTGGCGCTCTTAGACTCGTTCGGTTTCTCTGCGACTCGCTCTTAAGACTTGCACTTAAAAGTCCCCAACACTCGCTCGGTCTTGAACCCAAAATCACAAACACCCGCTGCATCGCGCTCGACTGTGAAACAAGCATTAATTATATTTTTATTTAAACTTAGAAGTGGCAGTTCTAAAGTAATGATTAAAAATATATTCGGTCTGCAACATGAACAACAAGTGTCAGGATATTTCCATCAAATAATTAACGCATTTGAAAAGGATATTTTGGGAAATCACTTCGGAATAAATGCAAAATCCAGAGCCGATCTCATTTTAAATGAAACAGCGTACGCACCAAGAAAACTTTTTGAAATAAAAGATTTTGAATTAGTAGTCATTTTTGATGAAACATATGTTAGACACGAGAAAAGTAAAAATAATGTATAGTAGCGGACATAAATTTAAGACGATGATACGCGATTTCGATAAGCGAGGTTCAATTTGTTGAACACGTCGCTTTGTGAATGATAATTGTATTTTCGCAACAATTTGACGTGCAACTAATCTATTTTTTGTAGCTTCATAGAAAATAATATTCTTCACCAATTCGGCGTCTTACATATTGTAACCCATCAGAAGCAACACGATTAAATTTTGATTCGTCTGAAAATAGTATTTTTTGCCAATCTTGACTCGTCCAATGTTCGTGAGCTTTAGCAAACGCAAATCGCATTTTCCGATTTTTGGAACTGAGCATTGGTTTCTTCCGGGGTCTTCGTCCTCTTAAATCGAAGTTTTCCAAACGTCTTCTAACAGTTCTAGCACTAATGTTTGTGTCACTGTTCGCATTTATTTCAACTGCAATATCACTTGCAGAACGAAAGCGGTCCTTTTCGCATAAGCGGTGAATCCGACGATCCAGTTTCGCAGTTGATATCCTAGGTCTTCCGCTTCTTGATCGATCAGAATATTGACCAGTCTTTAAAAATGTGTACCACCCTTGCTTACAAGCCGTTTCTGATTTATTTACAAGACTTGCTATTTTGGAAAATATCATTTTTTCTTTTCGTAGTCTTACAATTTGCTCTCTTTCGTTTGGTAGCAAACTCCGAGTTTTACCCATACTTTTCTCCCCTGTATATAAACTTCAACCAACAAAAGATATGCCAGACTCCGATTTCAAAATTTATATAGCAAATTATAGAAAGAACGTAATAGATGTTGCTTGTTAGACAGATCGTCTTAAACTAATGTCCGCTGCGCACAAACGTTCAGAGGAAACAAACGACTGAAACTTCTACATTGTGTACATTTGACGATCACAACATTGAGATGAAGGAGGTGAAACATATACCTGTCTTACTTTGAAATATCAAACAGAATAGAAAGACAGTACTTGTGTATTACGCGTATAATCGAAAACGCGTTTCGCGTTTCGCGTTTCGCGTTTTCGATTATACGCGTAATACACAAGTACTGTCTTTCTATTCTGTTTGATATTTCAAAGTAAGACAGGTATATGTTTCACCTCCTTCATCTCAATGTTGTGATCGTCAAATGTACACAATGTAGAAGTTTCAGTCGTTTGTTTCCTCTGAACGTTTGTGCGCAGCGGACATTAGTTTAAGACGATCTGTCTAACAAGCAACATCTATTACGTTCTTTCTATAATTTGCTATATAAATTTTGAAATCGGAGTCTGGCATATCTTTCGTTGGTTGAAGTTTATATACAGGGGAGAAAAGTATGGGTAAAACTCGGAGTTTGCTACCAAACGAAAGAGAGCAAATTGTAAGACTACGAAAAGAAAAAATGATATTTTCCAAAATAGCAAGTCTTGTAAATAAATCAGAAACGGCTTGTAAGCAAGGGTGGTACACATTTTTAAAGACTGGTCAATATTCTGATCGATCAAGAAGCGGAAGACCTAGGATATCAACTGCGAAACGGGATCGTCGGATTCACCGCTTATGCGAAAAGGACCGCTTTCGTTCTGCAAGTGATATTGCAGTTGAAATAAACGCGAACAGTGACACAAACATTAGTGCTAGAACTGTTAGAAGACGTTTGGAAAACTTCGATTTAAGAGGACGAAGACCCCGGAAGAAACCAATGCTCAGTTCCAAAAATCGGAAAATGCGATTTGCGTTTGCTAAAGCTCACGAACATTGGACGAGTCAAGATTGGCAAAAAATACTATTTTCAGACGAATCAAAATTTAATCGTGTTGCTTCTGATGGGTTACAATATGTAAGACGCCGAATTGGTGAAGAATATTATTTTCTATGAAGCTACAAAAAATAGATTAGTTGCACGTCAAATTGTTGCGAAAATACAATTATCATTCACAAAGCGACGTGTTCAACAAATTGAACCTCGCTTATCGAAATCGCGTATCATCGTCTTAAATTTATGTCCGCTACTATACATTATTTTTACTTTTCTCGTGTCTAACATATGTTTCATCAAAAATGACTACTAATTCAAAATCTTTTATTTCAAAAAGTTTTCTTGGTGCGTACGCTGTTTCATTTAAAATGAGATCGGCTCTGGATTTTGCATTTATTCCGAAGTGATTTCCCAAAATATCCTTTTCAAATGCGTTAATTATTTGATGGAAATATCCTGACACTTGTTGTTCATGTTGCAGACCGAATATATTTTTAATCATTACTTTAGAACTGCCACTTCTAAGTTTAAATAAAAATATAATTAATGCTTGTTTCACAGTCGAGCGCGATGCAGCGGGTGTTTGTGATTTTGGGTTCAAGACCGAGCGAGTGTTGGGGACTTTTAAGTGCAAGTCTTAAGAGCGAGTCGCAGAGAAACCGAACGAGTCTAAGAGCGCCACACTGAGAATCGTAGCCACACTATCTTAGAATTAATAATAAATACATATTATCATTAATCAAATCTACTACCAATAGTATTATCCCTACATTATAATACCGTAATTTCATTTGTTTTTCAATATTTAACTATGTTCCACCAATCTAAGGATCTTGAAACTTTTGTATATATTAAATAGGTAACAGAAGATTGTTCTTGAATTTTTTGGAAGTGGTCACTCGAAGGCTTGCTTGCAAACCGCACCCCTAAAAAATTAAATAATTTTTTTCTACCCTTAATAATTTGATCACAATTGTGAAAAAAATATATGATATGAAGGAGGTAAGTTCGAATATTTTCGTTTTTGTTCCATCCGAATATCTTAATTAACAACCGAGAAAAAAAATGATACAGTTAAGGGTATTTACCCTCATATTATCCTTAAATGAAGGGTTAGCGTCTTAAAATTTTGGGGGATTATCTTTCAACCTAAAACCATTGTTGTCCAATACCATTGTTTACAATACCGATAAAAATCGTACTGGGGCCGCTGGACCAGTCTTATCCTGCTAGGCCCTTTCGATATACATTTATTGAATGGTTATAAGTGCCATTTTGTTCCATAATCTCTCTCCGTCTTTCACGCAACTTGCCTTTTTCGGCGAAAAACTTTTAAATATGATTTTTTTTATGTCGACCAAACAGTTAAAGATTTTGTCATCATGAGAATTTTGTATTGACCTAAAGAGATGAAAATCTGAGGGTGAATGGGATAGCACATCCCAACCAAGCTCCAACAGCTTTTAAATGCCTATAATTCACTCTGTTTCCTTCCATATTTAAGAGCGTACAAAACTAACAAAAATTAATGTATCCTAATCAAACTTTTTTCTAAAAATGCCTGAAAGATCACATTTTTGGACTATGTACATTTGTTTTCAATCATTCTGACATATTCAGACCTATTCTAGTGCCACCTAGAGAAAAACAGAACTTTCCGGACAACCCCGGACAATCTCAATAACCGTAAATTAAAAATATTAGAACCCGTGAACCTGGTGTTAGTAAAACATTTTAACACTGAAGGCAAGCAGCGAGATAAACAATTTGTTCGTTCGGGGGACCACGTACCCGGTGCTCGCCGGGTATTCTTGCCGTACCATTTTCGAGGCGTCCCTGTGGTTTTGAAAGCGCCCGCGCCGGTGCCCGTTTTCTTTCCTTTCCTCCTCGATACACGCCGAGATTTATTTCCAGTGCGACGAAGAAATCAATGACGGGGGCACCGATAACTTTCTCTCTCTCTCTCTCTCTCTCTCTCTCTCTCTCGCTCATTCTCTCAGTCGCTCTCGGCGAGCGCGCGGATAGAAAAGCCTCCGGCTCTCTTTTATCTGATTCATATGCACGGGCGTACATGTGCAATCGTGTAGTCAATTCCGAGCACGGACCGTGAGTTCCGGTTCCTATTCAAGCGGTGTATCCTCTCTCTCTCTCTCGCTCTCTTTCTGTGTCCCTCTGTTCCACGTCGCGTCTACCGTCTTTCTCCTATTCGTCTTCATCGGCGATCACTCGAACCACCGTCCCAAGATATACATACTTACCGTTCCGTGGCCCGATAGCTTCCTAGGAGGCCATTTGGCCGGCCTATTCCTCGAAAGGACCGTTTCCGCCGAGCATTAACAGGTTTCCATCCACGGGACAGTCATCTCGTCGACAAATCGCCGCGAGATGTCTCGAATGCCAAAATCGCGTGATCTGGCCGACCCACAGTGTATTATAAAATAGGCTAGTCAATTTTCAGTTTGAGAAAATAATTTCGGAATATGCAGAAGAGGGTGTGAAGCAACTGATAATAATTTGATAACAATTTCCAATTTTTTTATCACTAACTTTTGTTCGAAGTACCTTCGTTTTGGAATTTTACGTCGTTATCTATTTAAAATTGATTTCCCATCGAAAGATCTTCGGAACGTTACTGATTGTACTGAATTTACTAATTGTTTTGAATTTATTAATTGTATTGAATTTACTAATTGCGGTAAAATAGAAAACCTAATTAATGCCGAATTGTTGCTTAGCGCTTTGGAAGAACAAGATTGCATTTATCTGGATGTTTCGCTATTTCTCTTACGATATATGCTTGCATCAATTTATTCGATTATTTCCTATGGAACGAGTCTCCATAATTCCAACAATGTTTAAAGAAAAAGTCGGAGACCGGTGACCTGACCGGCGCACAGTGGTCTGAGAACGCGATTTTACTGGCCAAAAATCAAAATGTCATTGGAACTTTCTAAAAGTTGGTAATCACGTGTTTTTGAGGTCACTGATAACGAATCTGATATCAAAAATTCAAAATTCAAAATGGCGGATTCAATACTGCGCACATGTAGTCTGGAAATTCGCCTTTCGCGGTCTCAAAATTAAAGACACACACACATATCTACATTTTTTAACATTTTTTTCAATATATTTCAGTTATTGAGTGTAACTAATATAACTAACATGTATAATATAATTATATGATTTATTTTATAATTATATTTATGTAATCATAAATAAATATTAATGGGATATGGGTATATATATAATGAAAGCACACTCTTTTGCAGCACACGGAATAGAGATTCTATTTCAATAAATTCTCTAATAGCACGTCGTCAGACACGTCTTTACGGTTTGAGAGAAACGTCGCGAAAAGAAAACGAAACAGAGGAGCAACAGTTCAATATGAACATCAGAGGATCGAGGGTTCCATGCCGGGGACAACATACAATTAATAAACACAATAATTACACTTACACAATAAAACACAATAATACAATTACAAAAAATAATTAATAATAAAGAAGTTACATTTTTCATTTAAAGGCCTGCGCTCACGCGAGCTTTGATCTTTTCCGAACGCTTCGACTCGTCGCGTCTCTTTCTTCCTCATACGCTGTCCTTCTCTGTGTTCGAAACTTTTAATGCTTGTTACACAAGTAAATATCATCGGAATTATATCATATTTGGTGTCATTTTAATCGGAAAAATGCCACGAATATGTTGGTAAAAGTTTCATAAAAAAATAATGAAAAATAAAGAAGTTTTGTAATTGGATTAGTAGTGGTCTTCTAGCCTCACACCGATATACGCGACAATGTGTGGCCGCGTCGCGCCGGTTCTCGAGTGGTGTGAGGTGTCCGGGTGACAATAGCTGGGAACGTCGGGAGTGACAAAACTCGAATCTTCACTGTACTTTTATAACGTCCAGTTCGTTCAGTAGTGCCCGAATTCTTAATTTCCAAATGCTGTATCGGTCACCATCAAAAGGTTTGATGTTCCTTTTCATTCTCAAGTTTTCCATTTTTCAAATGCACTCAACACAATATGTATTTACACGAAGAATTTTAAATTGTTAATTAAACGTCACTAAGTTAAATGTCACTGATTAAATATCACTTAGTTAAACGTCGCTAGTCCTATATATGCTTATACGTATTAATAAAAAAAAAATAACTTAGGTGTAATTTATAAACACAGTTCACTAAATTAAAATATTTAAATGTTAACTGGGCCCATAACCTATTGGGATATGGGTGTTTATAATGAAATCACACTCTTTATCTGTATACGAAATAATTCTTATATTTCAATCAATTCTCTAAAAGCACGTCGTCAGACACGTCTTCACAGTTTGAGAGAAACGTCGCGAATGAAACAAGGAAATGAAACAGAGGAGCAACAGTCTAATATGAACAACTGAGGACGGAGGGTCCCATGCCCGGGACAACATACAATGTATATTAACTGCAGATACAATGCATATCAAAAGCCGATTTAAACGATCCTTGCTTCTAAAGAAATAACAGATTCATTTTGTTCTATTTATGAAGTAAAATCCAAAAGAAATTGAAATTGAAATTGAAGTTGAAGTTGAAGTTGAAATTGATATTGATATTGATATTGATATTGATATTGAAATTGAAATTGAAATTGAAATTGAAATTGAAATTGAAATTGAAATTGAAATTGAAATTGAAGTTGCAGTTGAAGTTGAAGTGGAAGTGGAAGTGGAAGTGGAAGTTGAAATTGAAATTGACATTGAAATTGATATTGAAATTGATATTGAAATTGATATTGAAATTGATATTGAAATTGATATTGAAATTGAAATTGAAATTGAAATTGAAATGGAAATTGAAATTAGAATGGCAATTGAAACTAAAATTAAAATTGCAATTAAAATTAAAATCAAAATCAGAATGAAAATTACAGTTACAACTAATATTAAAATTAAACTTAAAATAGCTTCTTAGTAACGTTTATGCGGTCGGACGCGGTCAGAAACGACACGCTGCGTGATCCTCCTGCGTTATTGATTTGTGTTGTCTCCTTCAGTGCTCGCACCTCTGCTATTACTTTTGTGAGCAGAACTCTCGTCAAATGGTTCTGCTCTATTAGTGTTTTTAACATTCCATCTCTTTTTTGGCACCCCTTGCTGCATTTATTTTCCGTTTGCAAGTTTTTCAAAATCTTGAACTTCGAAAATTGATTTTTCGCCAGTAAAATCGCGTTCTCAGTCCACTGTGCGGCGTTGGCATGTCCAGCGTTACACCGATCAATGAACGAGCGTTGACGAGAGCTACATTTTCGATATCGCGTGCAGTATGAATTTTAAAAGGCCTGCACAGTTAACCCTTTTAGTGCCGGGCGAAATGGAGGTGCCTATGCGAGAAAAACCGGCCGAATTTCACAGTTTTACAAGGGTTCGGGAAAATGCTTATAAAAACCAAACGAGAAACGATATTTACATGATTCAAAAAGCTGCGTATTATAGATGAAATACAGAACGAAACAATGACACTAGTTTTTTTGTACTCATTTGAGAATTATAGAAAAAACAAAGGTATATATGTTTATAAATGAAGTTAAAGTTGAGTTCTCTCGTACAAAACGTGTTTGCGCATACAAACAGCCATCTTTTCACCACAATTTTATATGGGTCAATTATAATGAAGCATATACTTTGTATTTCCAATATATTTTGTAACAAGATAAACAATATTACATAACAAAAATAAAACATAACTTGAAGGTACACGGTAGGCGCCAGGCGGATTATCTCTTTCGAAATATGTAATTGTTATCGGTAATATAACATTGCTGAAACAAAATTATGTTGTCATAAATATTTATATATATATTGCAAATCTGTAAAATTTTGTTATTGCAACTCACACAAATAATTTATTTAGCATTCGTGGCTACTAATGCACACTCCATGCAATCCTTTGTTGCACTTATTTATTGTCTGCGGCAATGCGATGTTATTTTGTGTTATATAAAACACTGTCGACAAGTACCGATAAGGGTCCAAATCCACAGCGATTTACGCCGCAGATCGAATATCGCCTGAGTGGCGACCATCGGTGTTTATGTTAGACTTCGGTACCTCCAAGCGATAGGAAAAGGTCGTCGTCCACAAAGAGTTAAAACGAAAAACTATTTTTTTTAATTCTCTCATAGTGAAATTAGATCATTTATAACGTATTACAAATTTATTTTGAGATAGAGTTCTCCCGCAATGCGAATAGTAAAGCGCTACGAGGCGCGGGCCGATATATCGTCTCTGGCACTTCTCGCGAGTGTAGCAGGAGCCGATATATCGGCTCCCGGCACTCAAAGGGTTAAAGACGTCGTTGGAAATATTTGCACCGTATACGTGCACGGAATGCGTGTTCCGAGTGCGGGAACGCGAAGTTAACAAGACTTCTCTGTTACATTCGGAAGTTGATTCAGCTCTGTGTAAAACGAGTCTTTACAATGTAACCAATATTGAATGGAAAGTCCGAGACCGGTGATTCGAGTGGTGCTGGTAAGCAATGTCGCCAAATGAGGGGAGGGAGCACGAATCGAGGGGAAAGAGGTTTCCATCTCTCTACTGGTACTGTAGATTAACCCTTAACGGTCCGGAAGTATTTCAAGTTTACTTCCTACCAGGTCGAAGGTATTTTTACTGAACATTTTTATATCAAGTATAGAAAGGAAAATATTTATATTATAAATTTACATATTTATATTATTAATTAATTTGATTTTTGCCGGCATATACGCGGCATTGGTCCGTTAAGGGTTAACTGCGAGAAGTACCTTCAAAACTATGTTTCAAAAAATTGACGAATGAAGCGTTGAGTGGTTCTAAACGTCCTCAAATTTTTATTATTTATATGATAAAAACTTATACGATGAAACAATTTTTTATCAGGGTGTACCACACGACTGGCACAGGCTTCACCTCCTAAACGGTTGGGAATAAATGTTATAACACTACACCTACCATCCCCGGGTCAAAATGACCGGTTCCAGATTTTTTGTTTGACAATTATCTAAATAAACAAAATCGTTTCATAAGAAATGATTGTATAGATATCTTTAGTGGAGCATGTATCACAGTAGGAGCCGCACAAAGTCTAAATAAAAAATCAATCTTGTCATTTTTACACGGAAACGTGTACGTTTAAGGCTCGGCAGGTTTAGTGATAAGTAAAAGTTGAATGGTGTCAGACGGTGCATAATGCGCAACTAATTTTCTGCATTTTTGTGCATCGTTGCATCAGAAAAATGCAACGGCACTTTTTTTTTTAATGAAAAAAATTCTTCATAAAAGTACTAACATAACTTATGCCCTAGACTTATGCGTTAGGAATTTATCGAAGCTGAAACTTACACCTGTAACGTTGGTACTTCGGGACACTTGCCGAGAGACCGAAATAATTCAGAAAACTTTTAGTTTCGATAACTTCCTAACGAATAAGTTTAGGGCATAAGTATGTCAGTACTTTTATCTAGAGCACAAGAAACTGCATCGATTGGTGCATTCAAAGACATAGGTTTCCATTACAAAAAAGAAGGCGCAGTTGCATTTTTCTGATAGAACGATATGCACAAAAGGGCACAAAATTAGTTGCATATTATGCACCATTCAAATTTTACCGATAACATCTTCCATTCCCAACTATTTAAAAGACACAACCTGTTGCGTGGGACACCCTGTATAAAAGTGGTACTCCGGACGAGCGTGAAAACAATTTCCTCAGGAAGCTAACAGTTATTTGTCGTTGATTTTTGAAAGATCATTGAGTGATTGTATTGTGAATTTTCTCGAGTTCCTCGAGGATCGACAGTGGCGTGCAACGATCGAGAGTAATTTTTCGCTGGCGCGCGGCCGGGAAATTCGCTCTAAGCCGATCGCGAGCAAGCAATTAGGAACCAGATACGTGTCAAACACGGCCTCTCGAATGACTCATTAACGCTCGAATCGGGCCGAGTGCGCCGCCTTCCTTCCTTCGGGCCGTTACGATCGCATTATCGATCACTCGACCCGATCCTATCGCCACTCAGCAATTCTCAACCAGCGTTACGCGTACTTTTCTTCCGCCTAAATGCGAGCCTCGATTCCGCGAAATTCCTTCTCCATTATCCCGAAAATTTTGAAACAGCTCTGGCTAGATCTTACTTTACATGGAGTGGCCGGAATTCGTAACTCTTTACGGTATAATAATAGTGGATCCAAAATTTGAGCATAAAAATTCTCATTCGAGAAATTGGCGATACTTAATTTGTTGCGATTTCGTGAAAAAGGATCGTACAGCAATAAGTTTCGACTCGTTTTTAAGCTTAACGATTCTACCTTTTTTTTTTTTAAGAAATTATAACGATTGTGATCGAGAATTTTCCAAAAGTTGCAAATTTAGTGTCCCCACGCTTCCACTTGTTATATAATGCAAAACATTTTGTGTGGACTAATTAGTGAGAGTTTGTGGATGTAGAGGCCCCAAGCTTTAAAATAAGCCTAAGTTTATTACCGCATGATGTTTTTCACGAAATCAGAACAGTTCGAATGTCATAGACAAGTTTCTAAAAATTGGAAAAATTTCGTGTATTCATTTCCCCGACCTGTTACAACGTGCATACATTTTTTATGAACTAATTATTGATAGTTTATGGAAGTAGGGGCTCCAAGCTATAAAATAAGCCTAAGTTTATCACCGCACGATTTTTTTTACGAAATCACTACAGTTCTAACGTCATAGACAATTTTCTAAAAAGTGCAAATATTTAGTGTATTCCTTTCCCCAGCTGTTACAATGTGCATATATTTTTTATGGACAAATTATTGATACTTTATGGAAGTAGGGGCCCTAAGCTTAAAAATAAGCCTGAATTTATCACTACATGTTTTTTTTTTTACGAAATCACAACAGTTCAAATGTCATAGACAATTTTCTAAAAATTGTAAAAATTTAGTGTCTTCATTTCCCCACCTGTTACAACGTGCATACATTTTTTACGGGACAAATTATTGATAGTTTATGGATGTAGAGGCCTCAAGCTTTAAAATAACCCTAAATTTATCACCACATGGTTTTTTTCACGAAATCACAACAGTTCAAATGTCATAGACAATTTTCTAAAAATTGCAAAAATTTAGTGTCTTCATTTCCCCACCTGTGCAACAATTCCCCAACTTCATTTCCCCAACGTGCATAATTCTTTCATGTGGCAAATTAGTGATGGTGTGCAAAAGTATCGGCTTGAAGCTTTAAAGTAAACCTAAGTTTATATTCCTACGATTTTTTCCACCATATGACTGTTCAAACATCATCAAACATCTTCCTTAGGAAATTTAATATTCCAATATTTTTCGGATCTGCTGTATATAAAATCGTGTAAAAAAGAGGATTGGATGTATACTTCGTTATCCAAGTACATACAGTAGCGGACAAAAGTTTAAGACGAAAAGAAAAGAAGGAAGTAATAATTCAATTGACATGAAAAACATAAATACAGTGGTTTTGTTTTGGTGGTAACAGATGAATAGTTTGTTCACATATTGACAACAAAAATTTTTATTATGTTTCTGAGCATAATAGTAATAATATGCAAAAGAAAAACAAATCTATATTATATTTTCATGGTCAAAAGTTTAAGACTATGTATAAAAGAAACATTTTATTCGAAAAATGTGTGAAATATTTGCTTTATTTTAATAATTTGTCCAAAATCCATTTTTTTTTATCACCTCGGTACATCTTTTCGTCATCGAATCTACTAATTTTTGACATTTTTCAACAGGAATGTTATTCCAAGCCGTTTGTATTATAGAGTAAAGTTCATTAAGATTTTTTGGTTTATAATTTGCCACACTTTTCTTTACTATACCCCATAAGTTTTCTATTGGATTTAAGTCTGGTGACTGCGAAGGCCACGGGGTAGTACGTTAATATTTTCTTCACGAAAAAAATTTTTCACAGCTCGGGCTGTGTGTTTTGGATCATTATCCTGTTGGAATGTGAAACTATGAGTCATATAATATTGTGTGCATATGGTAACATGGTATTCTTCAACACGTCTATATACTGGAAACGGTCCATAATTCCATCTATACGACGTATTGGTCCAGGCCCGTTGCGAGAGAAACACGCCCACACAATAACGCTACCACCCCCGTGTTTAATTGTGGGTAAAACGCATTGTGGTTTCAAATCTTCACCAATTCGGCGTCTTACATATTGTAACCCATCAGAAGCAACACGATTAAATTTTGATTCGTCTGAAAATAGTATTTTTTGCCAATCTTGACTCGTCCAATGTTCGTGAGCTTTAGCAAACGCAAGTCGCATTTTCCGATTTTTGGAACTGAGCATTGGTTTCTTCCGGGGTCTTCGTCCTCTTAAATCGAAGTTTTCCAAACGTCTTCTAACAGTTCTAGCACTAATGTTTGTGTCACTGTTCGCATTTATTTCAACTGCAATATCACTTGCAGAACGAAAGCGGTCCTTTTCGCATAAGCGGTGAATCCGACGATCCAGTTTCGCAGTTGATATCCTAGGTCTTCCGCTTCTTGATCGATCAGAATATTGACCAGTCTTTAAAAATGTGTACCACCCTTGCTTACAAGCCGTTTCTGATTTATTTACAAGACTTGCTATTTTGGAAAATATCATTTTTTCTTTTCGTAGTCTTACAATTTGCTCTCTTTCGTTTGGTAGCAAACTCCGAGTTTTACCCATACTTTTCTCCCCTGTATATAAACTTCAACCAACGAAAGATATGCCAGACTCCGATTTCAAAATTTATATAGCAAATTATAGAAAGAACGTAATAGATGTTGCTTGTTAGACAGATCGTCTTAAACTAATGTCCGCTGCGCACAAACGTTCAGAGGAAACAAACGACTGAAACTTCTACATTGTGTACATTTGACGATCACAACATTGAGATGAAGGAGGTGAAACATATACCTGTCTTACTTTGAAATATCAAACAGAATAGAAAGACAGTACTTGTGTATTACGCGTATAATCGAAATCGCGTATCATCGTCTTAAATTTATGTCCGCTACTGTACATACACAATCTCAGTGTCGATAGGCCTCTCCTACGGCGAAGGAGGTCGAACACCGCGCGAATTATCCGCGCGGTTGCGTCGGCGGTTTTTCCGCGTAGTAATCGCGTCGGGTATTCTAATTTGCCGGAAAACTGTCTGATCCGCGGGAAAAGTTCGAGCGGATAGTCGTCAGTGGTTCTCCGAGGGGCATGGTCGGTGGCTTCTACCGGCAATTAGGTCGCCCGGAGAGGATGACGAAGGGCCGGTACGCGTGAGAACCGTCCGTTTAAGGCGCGAGAACTGGTTCTGGGCTGATCGCGGGCATCTTCTTCCCAAGGCCCGCTCCTCTCGACGATGTTAAACACGGCAGAGATGTTACGAGCTCCTTTCGACTGGCTGAAATTAAACGTCGGGGACAAGGAGCCGAGGAGACCGCCCTTTCTCGGCCCTTCCTTCGGTCCTTCCTTCGAAACGTGCCCTTCCTCCCCTCCTCTCCCTCGGCGCTGCTCGCTCTCTCGGCCACCCTCGATTCTTTTCCTCGATTTGCTTTGTTTCTTCTCCGTCTTCTTCCTCTTCTCGTTCCACGGTTGCCTACCTGGTCCCCCGAACGTTACGAAACGTTCGCCCCGATCGTTTTAGATCCGAGCTGGAATTTCATCGACGAAACAGAGAGAGAGAGAGAGAGAGAGAGAGAGAGAGAGAGAGAGAGAGAGAGAGAGAGAGTGAGTGGAAGTGGAGGGGCAACAAAATCGGAAATTCGAAAAAGAAGAACAGGAGGCAAGCCCGCCGAAACAATCGATCGATGTTGCCGACCCGATCCGATTCGCTCCTCTTTTTCTTTCGTCCCGGTTTCACGGTCGCTGGCTCGCGAGAATTTTCATAGAAATTAGAATGCGACCACGGCCTCTCTCTCTCTCTCTCTCTCTCTCTAGCTTCAGCTCAATCTCTCTTCGAGCACAATCTCGGAAACTAATATAGGAAATAGTTTACCGAGCGATATTAGTCCGTTTTCCACCGTCTGCTGTACGGGGGTGGAAACAACCCCGTGGGAAGCGTATTTTTTAAAAATATCTCCGGGACTGGGGGCGTAGGTCAAGCTGGATTATCGACACGCCGAGAGAATCCAAAAAAGGAATTTAATGATTTAACTGCGGAGTTTAATTTAAAAAATCCCCCACAGGCGCGGAATTAAAATCAAAGCAGTGAGTATACACGTCGAACGCGGGCCAAATGTCGCTATTATAAATTTTACGAAAAAAGTGAAGCAAAGTGAGAAAGAATTACATTTTTATTCGATCAGAAATGAAGAATTCATTAACCCATTTGCATCGTTGCCGTATATAAACGCTCGATTTTCCGGATTACTTTTTCCTGCTCACAATTTTGTTGGCTGTTGTTGGGGATGAAAGTAGTAATTCTGATTTTTTCTTATAATGCTGAACTATGAAGTTCTTTTACTTCTAGTCATTTTTGTACTTCAATATAATAAATGAAAAGTTTGGTGATAAAGGCTGATGCAAAGGATGATGCAAATGGGTTAACTTCAACCGTACCGCAATTGAGTTTCGAATTGACGAACGCAGTTAACTGGTTAAATACTAAATGAATTTTAAAGGAATATTAACCCTTAGCACTCGAATGGCGACTGCAAGGCGCCATTAAAAATTGCTGTATTCAAAATATTTTTTACACTATTAAATTTGTTTGTATTCAATAAATTACTAAACACTTCAGTATTGTACGAGTAAATTGCACCATTTTCGTATGTGTAACAATGGAAAAAATATATGGTAGGGAAATATTCTAGGTCGGAAGAAATGTATCGTTTCGGAGTTAACACTAAACCTACCACGGTAAAATAACCGGTTTTATATTTTACAATTATTGAAATTATAAAAATTCATTTATGGAAAATAATGGAATAACTTTCCTTGTCCAAGCATTTATTACATGGGAAATTACGGACAATCTCAATCAATTTATTGTTGCCATTTTAATAAGGCAAGATTTACCAGATACTCTTAATGCTTAATAGGTTTAGTTTTTAAAATAGCTTCGACCGCAAAAGGTTAAAGGAGTCTGAATCATTTCTCCGATTTGAATAAAAATTTCGTAAAAATTCATGTCCCCAGCTCGAGGAACAGGTGGTGTCCCCAGCTGGTTGTTAAGGTCGATGCGGGGAAATTTCTTTGAAAGATTGCGGAGGAGTCACAGCCGCAACATCTCACGGGAAAAAGTGCAGTAAAACGGCGAATTTTTCATTTTGGTTGGCGCCGTTTTTAATTCGACGCGGGGCGAGCATGAGCGCGCTTGTTCTCGAGCATTTCCTACGAGCCTGGAACGAGTATCGGTCGGACGGGCATCACGTGCAACGCGAGTGATTCTCCCCCATGCCGTGGCTCCGTTGTCAAGTGGACAATATCTTCTCGTGTTACAACAATGTTACCTTTCCCGAACAAAACGACCCGCTCCGATGTTTACGTGTACTGCCCCTCGACGGTATGTCGCGTTTCAGTTTATTCTGGCTGGTTACCGTCGAAAATTCGATCCTCGGCTATGCACGCCCCTAAACGGCAACATCTCTCGCGCATTTCTTCGCCGGAAGCTTCCATGTCGATACCAATTTTCTAACACAGCATCTATTAGGTTTACAACCTAATTCGCAGCCCCTTCTTCGTTTACTTGCAAATAGAATACATCTTCATCTTAGTCCATGCGTTTGCTACATCTTACAAGTAACTGATACAGTAGTCGAACGATTCGAATTCAAAAGAAAATTAATTAAGCTTCCATGTCGCTGCCAATTTTCTGACACCGCATCTATTAGGTTTACAACCTAATTCGCAACCCCTTCTTCGTTTACTTGCAAATAGAATACATCTTCATCTTAGTCCATGCGTTTGCTACATCTTACAAGTAACTGATACAGTAGTCGAACGATTCGAATTCAAAATAAAATTAATTAAGCTTCGATGTCGCTGCCAATTTTCTGATATCGCATCTATTAGGTTTACAACCTAATTCGCAACCCCTTCTTCGTTTACTTGCAAACAGAATACATCTTCATCTTAGTCCATGCGTTTGCTACATCTTGCAAGTAACTGATACAGAAGTCGAACGATTCGAATTCAAAATGAAATTAATGAAGCTTCCATGTCGCTGCCAATTTTCTGACACCGCATCTATTAGGTTTACAACCTAATTCGCAACCCCTTCTTCGTTTACTTGCAAATAGAATACATCTTCATCTTAGTCCATGCGTTTGCTACATCTTACAAGTAACTGATACAGTAGTCGAACGATTCGAATTCAAAAGAAAATTAATTAAGCTTCCATGTCGCTGCCAATTTTCTGACACCGCATCTATTAGGTTTACAACCTAATTCGCAACCCCTTCTTCGTTTACTTGCAAATAGAATACATCTTCATCTTAGTCCATGCGTTTGCTACATCTTACAAGTAACTGATACAGTAGTCGAACGATTCGAATTCAAAATAAAATTAATTAAGCTTCGATGTCGCTGCCAATTTTCTGATATCGCATCTATTAGGTTTACAACCTAATTCGCAACCCCTTCTTCGTTTACTTGCAAACAGAATACATCTTCATCTTAGTCCATGCGTTTGCTACATCTTGCAAGTAACTGATACAGAAGTCGAACGATTCGAATTCAAAATGAAATTAATGAAGCTTCCATGTCGCTGCCAATTTTCTGACACCGCATCTATTAGGTTTACAACCTAATTCGCAACCCCTTCTTCGTTTACTTGCAAATAGAATACATCTTCATCTTAGTCCATGCGTTTGCTACATCTTACAAGTAACTGATACAGTAGTCGAACGATTCGAATTCAAAAGAAAATTAATTAAGCTTCCATGTCGCTGCCAATTTTCTGACACCGCATCTATTAGGATTACAACCTAATTCGCAACCCCTTCTTCGTTTACTTGCAAATAGAATACATCTTCATCTTAGTCCATGCGTTTGCTATATCTTGCAAGTAACTGATACAGAAGTCGAACGATTCGAATTCAAAATGAAATTAATGAAGCTTCCATGTCGCTGCCAATTTTCTGACACCGCATCTATTAGGTTTACAACCTAATTCGCAGCCCCTTCTTCGTTCACTTGCAAACAGAATACATCTTCATCTTAGTCCATGCGTTTGCTACATCTTGCAAGTAACTGATACAGTAGTCGAACGATTCGAATTCAAAATGAAATTAATGAAGCTTCCATGTCGCTGCCAATTTTCTGACACCGCATCTATTAGGTTTACAACCTAATTCGCAACCCCTTCTTCGTTTACTTGCAAATAGAATACATCTTCATCTTAGTCCATGCGTTTGCTACATCTTGCAAGTAACTGATACAGAAGTCGAACGATTCGAATTCAAAATGAAATTAATGAAGCTTCCATGTCGCTGCCAATTTTCTGACACCGCATCTATTAGGTTTACAACCTAATTCGCAACCCCTTCTTCGTTTACTTGCAAACAAAATACATGTCCTTCTTAGTCCATGCGTTTACTACATCTTACAAGTAACTGATACAGTAGTCGAACGATTCGAATTCAAAATGAAATTAATGAAGCTTCCATGTCGCTGCCAATTTTCTGACACCGCATCTATTAGGATTACAACCTAATTCGCAGCCCCTTCTTCATTTACTTGTAAACAAAATACATGTCCTTCGTAGTCCATGCGTTTACTACATCTTACAAGTAACTGGTACAGTAGTGGAACGATTCGAATTCAAAATAAAATTATAATTGGCCATTTCTGAGAATCACTAATTAATTTGTATATCTTGTGATAATTAGATGACCAACTTACAACATACATCACATTTTTCCTAGTGCAACAACTATTAAATTCAAGACCATTTTCGGCGAGTAGGGGGAGTTCCCCTAGTACCGGACACTTAAGGTTTTTCTTAAATAAATGAAAGAATAAAATATTTCATGTCTTCTATACCATTTTATTTATAACTTAACAGCATTGTCAATCAGTAGAAACCAAGAAAAGAAATAATTTTCTTCTCACAATTAATTAAAACTTTGATTGACGTTTGGTATAGAATTTGCACAGTTCGTAAAGTGTCCCCTAGTACCGGACATTACATACATTGAGAGTGTAGCTTAAAAATAGTTTCAAAATAATGTACAGCGATCACAAACATAGTTATCTGCACATTCCGGGATATCGGCACAAGCTTCATGTGCCCATTTTCTGCAGCTGAAACACAGAATCCAATCTTCTTCATTGTTTTCTAAACAAACCACGCAACTGGTTTTCAAGTTTGACTCTCGTAGTTTTAATGTTCTGGTTGTCTTACGCTTATTTCCCGAATTTTTGATTTGTTCTGTCATCCTCTTTTTGTTTTCTTTCTCCTCGGTCATTTATTTATTTTTTATTTAATTATTTAAAAAAAAATTTTTAAGTGATTTTTAACCACTGAAAACAAAATAATAATAATTACTTCCCGAATAATAATTAGTAATACGTATATGAATAAGTAAAATTCAGATTTGTATTGTCCGGTGATAGGGGACAATGATCTGTCCGGAACCAGGGGACACCGAAGCCATAAAAAAAATTCTTTTTTGTATCAACCGGTGCACTGTATATACAAAATACAGAGGTAATTAAAAAAACTACTTACCAAAAGACATAATAATGCCACTCATATGTTTTTCTACTAACCAAAATTGATAGATGTAACACTTTATAATTTGTATGATATACTAGCTTGTACTTAAACGCAACAATGGACTGATATTCCCAGCTATGCACATGCGACTGGAACGTGTCGAAACCTGATTGTGCTTGGATCTATCCCCACTACTGCTCGCGTGAAATGACGATCGCATTGCATTTCAAATCTTAAAGATATCGCTACTGTCCGGTTCTAGGTGCCGTCCGGTTTTAGGGGAACTCCCCCTACTACGGGGAACTCCGGGGTCCGAGTCCCCTTTGACCCAGTATTTCACCGAAACTGCTCGAGGAACACTGAGAAGACGGCCTCTGGTGTTTTATGCACCTTTCTTCAGACTCTAAACCAATCCCGTTTAGTAAGGCTTGCGGTAAGCAAGAGTGCCCGCCGATGCCCGCGGGCATAGTCGAGGGCAATTTAACGTCAGCGGGGAAAATATTGTCATAGGCTTAAGCATCGAAAGGAGCCATGGTTCCTTACCCTCAAAAGTAGCTTATGCTCAAGGAACCAAATTCTCTGTCCGTACGGGACTGGTCTAGAAACAGTCCCGTTCAGCAAGTTTTACGATGCCCGCGGGTATAACTGAGGGCAGTGTTACTTCAGTGGGAAAAACATTGTAATAGGCTAAAGCATCGAAAGGAGTCGTTGCCCGTCAAATCTCTTATGTCCGGGGAGCCAAATTCTCTGCCCGCACGGGCAATAACTGAACGGCACTGCTCTAAACCAATCCCGTTCAGCAAGCTAACGTCAGCGGGAAAATATATTGTCATAGGCTTAAGCATCGAAAGGAGCCATGGTTCCTTGCCCGCCAATTCTCTCGTGCCAAATTGTCTGCCCGCACGGGCGACAGCTGAACGGGAGAGCACCAACCGGAGCTAAAACTCGACGTAGTCGTTGAAACCGACTGTTTCTTCGGGATCGATGGACTACCACGAACTGGGTATATTTAATTTGGTCCCGGGCCGCGACAAGCGCTCGTTCGCGGATCGTATCGTTTGATCGAGCGAGGTCGTTCAGCGGGGAACGTCTAGTCGATCGGATCGCAGGCGGTCGCCTTAATGGAAAAGAGGGTTGAAGAGATGCGAGTGCATTGATTTACCGTTACGGAACCGGTGTGCGTTCTCTCTCTCTCTCTCTCTCTCTCTCTCTCTCTCGTTCCCACTCTTCGGGCTCTGTCTTTCTCCAGTAACACGCGCCCTCGTCTCCGTTCTGTCGCCACTCGGTATCTCGACGAGGAGACACGCAGGAGACCGGATCGCGTCGATTACCCGGCGTTGATTGCTTTTTCATAGATCGCCGAGCACATCAGTGGAACGGCCCACGAATTTTCCACGGTTTTATGACGCCCATTGTCGACCCTGACGACACCAAGTCGCGTCTCGTGACACAGTCTCTCTACGGGACGTTTACTAACGATCCCGCACAATTCTCCCGAATAGGACGGTTTTATTCAACGCTAAACCTGCCGAGTCGAAAAAAAGTAACAGGCACGCGTTGCGCCTCGCAAAAATTACGAGATTGAAGTTACTCGGATTTTCTACTTTTCTTCTGAAAGCATCTGTATAATTTTCACACGGTAACTGCCTCGTCAGTCACGTATGACTGACAGTGATTTTCGACTAGGTTTTGAAACTCATTTTTATTGTGACAACCGAGTTTTATTAGGATCTTTAGAATTCAGAAGGGTTAAGACAGCATCCCCCTGCCCAGATAGCACACAGACGTCTTAAAGACGCCTTGAATATCCTACGAACAGCTTCCGAACGTCTGTGGAACGTTTCTGGAACCTCTCTGGAACGTCTTTGTTACAAAACTGTACGTCTTTAAGACGTCTCGAAACAGACGCCTTTAAGACGTCTTTAAGACGTTCATAAATGTTAATTAAAATGCAAACAAATATAGATATGACATAAGTCATGCAAAAAGGAATTGGGAGGGAAAAAAACAAATTTCGTGAAGAACGAGTTCAAAATAATGATTTTATTCATTATAATGAATAGTTTTATATATAAAACTTGAACTTAGAATTAAAATTAAAATTAAACAAACAATCTTAAACTTGAAATTAGACCTAAACTTAAAATTAAAATTAAAATTAAACTTGAAATTAAACCTAAACCTAAACCTAAACTTAAAATTGAAGTTGACATTGACATTGACATTGACATTGACATTGACATTGACATTGACATTGACATTGACATTGACATTGACATTGACATTGACATTGACATTGACATTGACATTGACATTGACATTGAAATTGAAATTGAAATTGAAATTGAAATTGAAATTGAAATTGAAATTGAAATTGAAATTGAAATTGAAATTGAAATTGAAATTGATATTGAAATTGATATTGAAATTGATATTGAAATTGATATTGAAATTGATATTGAAATTGATATTGAAATTGATATTGAAATTGATAGTGAAATTGATATTGAAATTGATATTGAAATTGAAATTGAAATTGAAATTGAAATTGAAATTGAAATTAGAATGGCAATTGAAACTAAAATTAAAATTACAATTAAAATTAAAATCAAAATCAGAATGAAAATTACAGTTACAACTAATATTAAAATTAAACTTAAAATAGCTTCTTAGTAACGTTTATGCGGTCGGACGCCCTCTTCAGCCATAATTGTATGGACGTTTCTGAATCTCTTTTACTGCCGTGGATATTGGCCCTTTCTGCAGCACCTTGAATAAGAATTTCTTTTTTTAGTGATTTGCATACGAATCATCGTTATTATGGTAACACCAAATTAAGGGTAACAATTACACATTACGAGCTCCGCGATCTTGGAGCAGTGGAAGGGTTTCTTCCCTTACCTCCTCATCGAACTGTACTGCAGAGCAACATCATTGGTTAGGAGGGTCGTCAGTACTCTCTTCACGAAGGAATACATTTTGTCTCCTCCTATTTTAGACATTTCCGTAACCTAAAATAAAATTTTACAGAAAATAGTGGGGATGCAAGGGAATGGTATTAAAACAGTATGCTAGAAAAACATAAACAGAAGCCGCCGGGAACATTTTCGCAAAGGAAAAAGTTGCCGCAAGGGAGCCCAATAACAATAATCGCACCTCGGTAGAACCTCATTGCTTACGACATCGCCACTGCGCAAAGCTTGTCCCAAGGGACCCCACTAGCAATAATAATCGCACCTAGATAGAACCTCATTGCTTACGACATAGCCACTGCGCAAAGCTTGCCGTAAGGGACCCCAGGAATCATCCTTTTCAAGGAAGTTCAACATTTTTGGGACACCCTGTAGAATAAACTGTTAAAGATCGGTTTCAGCGAGGAGCATGAACCGCCCGAAGTTTCTGATCTTTCACACCTGGTTTTCGCGTTTCTTTTGTTCTCGCCTCGCGACTGCACTGTGTAGCTTAAAAATAGTTTCAAAATAATGTACAGCGATCACAAACATAGTTATCTGCACATTCCGGGATATCGGCACAAGCTTCATGTGCCCATTTTTTGCAGCTGAAACACAGAATCCAATCTTCTTCATTGTTTTCTAAACAAACCACGCAACTGGTTTTCAAGTTTGACTCACGTAGTTTTAATGTTCTGGTTGTCTTACGCTTATTTCCCGAATTTTTGATTTGTTCTGTCATTCTCTTTTTGTTTTCTTTCTCCTCGGTCATTTATTTATTTTTTTTTTAATTATTTAAAAAAAAATTTTTAAGTGATTTTTAACCACTGAAAACAAAATAATAATAATTACTTCCCGAATAATTATTATTAATACGTATATGAATAAGTAAAATTCAGATTTGTATTGTCCGGTGATAGGGGACAATGATCTGTCCGGAACCAGGGGACACCGAAGCCATAAAAAAAAATTATTTTTCGTATCAACCAGTGCACTGTATATACAAAATACAGAGGTAATTAAAAAAACTGCTTCCCAAAAGACATAATAATGCCACTCATAAGTTTTTCTACTAACCAAAATTGATAGATGTAACACTTTATAATTTGTATGATACACTAGCTTGTACTTAAGGGGGCCGGCAGGCATTTGGCCTTGACTGTCGCGCTATGTTATGCTATGCCTTTTTTTCTAGACATTTTACGTCTTAAATAAGTAAGTAATCAATTAAAAATGCATACCACCGTGTTTGTACATGACTTTGCTATGTCTGTATAGAGCCCTTTTTTCGATACGAACACTAAATCTCGCGAAATTAAGAGAATCTCTCAGCGGCAGCCATCTTGTGACGTCTCACTTGCTTCAGAATTCGAATTTTCTGCCGAATATTACAAATTACTCCACGATGAGGTAGAAATTCGCAATTTGGGCTCTATACAGACATAGATTGGACTTTTAGGAAACACAATTGACCACTTCGAAACTGCTCATTGCAATATTGAAGCGATAGTTTAAAAAGGTTTTGACCCATGCATACGTATATGGATTTCAAACCCTGCCGGCCCCCTTAAACGCAACAATGGACTGATATTCCCAGCTATGCACATGCGACTGGAACGTGTCGAAACCTGATTGTGCTTGCATCTATCCCCACTACTGCTCGCGTGAAATGACGATCGCATTGCATTTCAAATCTTGAAGATATCGCTACTGTCCGGTTCTAGGTGCCGTCCGGTTTTAGGGGAACCCCCCCTACACTTACCGTCACCAAAAACACATACTTCTTTCTATAAACAATTTCGTCGACTGTGTTACACGCGAGTCCGCTGTAGTCAATAAAAGAGCTCTTCAGTATATTCTTCGAGTTGCCATAACTCCGCTACAAAGAATCGTACGACGATCGTTCTGGGCTCGTTTCGAAGCGTGAAGCTTCTACTTTCGCACCCCGTTGTTACGGTTTTTTCTCCAAGCGTACTCGCACCGCTTGGACTGACGGGAAAGAGGACTGCTTTCGAGGATCTTTGGCAGCGGCGGTTGTGAGCTCTGGAATACCTTTCGAAACGGAATCGATTTCGATTCGGATGAATGGTGTCTCGCGGTGGAGCCACGGTGAGCTATTTTGTCTGTGTGACCGGAACGTCTGAAGCACGAGAAAAAGGGGAGAAAGATTGGAAGACGCAACCCCGTCGAAAGCCCGGGAATATCCGTCTGGAAAGCGTCCTAGGGAGGAGAAAGAGGCAGAGAGGAAGAGAGGGAGAGGAAAATAGAGAGAGAGAGAGGCTGCGGAGAACATCGAGGAGCACAGAAGCCACGAACTTTTGAACGATCAGCATCGAGAGGAGGAAGGGCGAGGCTAAGCCGAGCTAAGAATGCGGGGGAGAGAGCGTACAGCAAGCAGCGTGGAGAGTAGGGCACGGATGGTGAACAGCTGCCAGTGCCTATGGTGGCCGTTTTGTGTGAACGTGCCCCCATAACCCCCATACTCCCCCTTACGGCCGTTCCCTCTCGTTCCCGTTCGCTCCCGCAGCAGTGGCGACCGGTAAGCCCTCGTGTATACAGTCATCCATCTATCCCCGGCTGTGAGCTCTCCTCGGCTGCAAAGAATAAAGGCGCGCTCGCGACCCGCCCCTGCGACTCTACCAGCTTGTTCTCTCCCTTGCTAATCTGCGTGTCCGATCGAGCCGAAAATTCTCTCCCCGAGGAGTACGTTTCCTCCTCCGGGAACACGTTTTCCTCCGAGCGCGTACCACGCTCGGCCATCGGCATTGTACTCGAGAACGTCTAAAATACATCACGAGAACAACGCCGGGAACAAATACTCGGTACAACAGTTTTCACGGTTTTAAACAGGGAATGTTATTGTTCATTTCGTCAGGCGTCCTTAAGTTTATTTGACGTGGGTAGGTTGCACTCTTTAGAAATACCGATCTCTTGTCGCCGCCGATTGTCTCCGGTCAAGGTGCGGGTGGCGACTGTTACCGGAAAAATGTCGTCGAGACGTTTATCGTCTCGGGGATCCGTGTCCATTCAGGCGACGCAGAGCGATTCACGTAGTCGGGATACAGGGGTGGTCACGTTTATTACGCAACCTGAACACGTGGTCGGAATATAGCCGAAGAGAGCTGTGCTCGTATTTGCCCGAGCGAACATAAATCTTGCCCGAGGTCCTCGAGCCTTGACGAGGCGGGCTCGCGACAGGACTCTTTCCTGGGTCGTGTCCCGAGGATTCCGATGATCGACCGACCCGCCTCTCGCTCGGCCAGGCATCGAAATTCCTGCTCGAATACCTCGAATTTCCCTTCTACCTCCCACCCTCCCTGCCCCTCTCTCTCGCAAATTCATCCATGGAAAAGACAATCTCCCTTACCCCTAGCGCACTGTGTTGAACAGCCTCTGATTTGTATATTAGTGGAGTACTGTCTTGGAAATCCGGTGGATTATTAATAGAAATTATCATTAGTGCAAGAAAATGTGCAGTTATGATATGAAATCTCAAAATTATATGCGACAGGAGGCTCGGGAAGAGGCAGGGATTGCCGTTTAGTCGGTGATTAAAATGATCTATTCCTCGATCTATGAAATTATCGAACAATTTCTTCGTGAAACCTTCAGCATCGTGTCCGTGACGCTTTCCCGATTGAAACGACACCAAACACGACATACTTCGGATTCGTATTTACTCGTTTAATGCACGATTGTGTAGAACCTTGACGGTAGGCGTGGCCCGGGCCGAGTAGGCGTGGCCTCGTGGCCCTTCGCCGAGCCAGATCGGTTTTCCGGAGCAGTTCGAGAAAAATTGTCTTCTCGGTTCTTCTCGGAATTTATTAGGCCAGTCGTAACGAGCGACGACACACGCTGACACGAGAGACGGGGAATGCGACGCGGTGTAGTCGTGCGATCGCATTAGCCGGGACCAATTACTGTAATTAACTGTAATTAATTAGAAGCGGTTGGACACTGGTCACTCGATTCAAAGGTCTACCGCTTGTGGAAGGGTCTCCGCGTCTCCTTACTTCGAAGCCGAAAAACGACACCGAGTAACACCCGGTTTTATGGTTTTCATATTTTATTATAATTGGACTGCGGATTTCGATGGAAAATCAAACTTTTCCATATCGATTAGAAGAAATTGGCACAGACATTGGAGAATTTCAGTGAGTTACAAATAATATAAGATCTTCCAATCTCTTAAGTTTTGTATTTTTCTCATAAATAAAATCCACAGTCCAGTAATAATAGTGCAGAAAATAGCGGGGATGCAAGGGAATGGTATTAAAACAGTATGCTAGAAAAACATAAACAGAAGCCGCCGGGAACATTTTCGCAAAGGAAAAAGTTGCCGCAAGGGAGCCCAATAACAATAATCGCACCTCGGTAGAATCTCATTGCTTACGACATGGCCACTGCGCAAAGCTTGTCCCAAGGGACCCCACTAGCAATAATAATCGCACCTCGATAGAACCTCATTGCTTACGACATAGCCACTGCGCAAAGCTTGCCGTAAGGGACCCCAGGAATCATCCTTTTCAAGGAAGTACAACATTTTTGGGACACCCTGTAGAATAAACTGTTAAAGATCGGTTTCAGCGAGGAGCATGAACCGCCCGAAGTTTCTGATCTTTCACACCTGGTTTTTTATCTGTATTATTTTTTTAGGAATGGAGGTGACCTTCAATTTTTTAAATAGATGTGCAGTTTTTTTTATATCATATCAAACCGAGTGCCAAATGAATTTTTAGATAATACCGTGGTTGAATAATGTAACTAGGTGACATTTTTGCAGACAAATTTTTTTAGTGGGGATTTTTTATTGGCGACATATAAAGAGAAATCACTGTATTAGGTTTCCACTGCAGTCAAATGAATTTGGGTAATACCGTGGTTGAATAATGCAACTGGGTGACATTTTAGCAGACAAGTTTTTTGTCAAGTTCTTTTAGTGGGGATAATCCCACGACGCTTACCGTCCATGCCGTGGCGACATATAAAGAGAAATCACTGTATTAGGTTTCCGCTGCAGTCAAATGAATTTGGGTAATACCGTGGTTGAATAATGCAACTGGGTGACATTTTAGCAGACAAGTTTTTTGTCAAGTTCTTTTAGTGGGGATAATCCCGCGACGTTTGTGATCCATGCCGTGGCGACATATAAAGAGAAATCACTGTATTAGGTTTCCACTGCAGTCAAATGAAATTGGATAATACCGTGGTTGAATAATGTAACTGGGTAACATTTTAGCAGACAAGTTTTTTGTCAAGTTCTTTTAGTGGGGATAATCCCGCGACGCTTACCGTCCAGGCCGTGGCGACATATAAAGAGAAATCACTGTATTAGGTTTCCACTGCAGTCAAATGAAATTGGATATTACCGTGGTTGAATAATGCAACTGGGTGACATTTTTGCAAACAAGTTTTTTGTCAAGTTTTTTTAGTGGGGATTTTTTATTGGCGACATATAAAGAGAAATCACTGTATTAGGTTTCCACTGCAGTCAAATGAAATTGGATATTACCGTGGTTGAATAATGCAACTGGGTGACATTTTTGCAAACAAGTTTTTTGTCAAGTTTTTTTAGTGGGGATTTTTTATTGGCGACATATAAAGAGAAATCACTGTATTAGGTTTCCACTGCAGTCAAATGAAATTGGATAATACCGTGGTTGAATAATGCAACTAGGTGACATTTTGGCGGACAAGTTTTTTCTTGAGAACATGATAGTTTTCGCGGAATCGTAGTGCATAGTGAAATTGCTACTTTCGACCCGAGCGGCGACCGTGGGACGGCTCGTTGGCTCGTTTCCTTCTATCTTCCTTTTCCCTCAATTTCCAACGTTCTCGCGAATGAATAAATGACTGGTGGACAGCGACGATTCAACTCGAGCACAATGCCGCGATTACGGTGCGATGCGGTCGCGCCTTTGTGGCCGTTTTAACTGGATCAACTCGACGAGGCGAGCCGAGGCGAGCCGAGGCGAAACGTGTGTGTTAAGATTAGACATTAGACCCTCGACCACGTCTGCCTCGGCTACGGCCGTGAACGTCTTTTCAGGGTGATCCACGTCACCCTAAAATAGTTGTCGCGCACGCAGCCCGTGCTCTCAAGGTGAAGGTTGGAGTTCTGGAGGGTGACGCGCCGACAGATTGAAGTCCCCGTCGAAGGGGTGACTCGCGTCGAAAAATCGATCCCGCACTCTGCCACCGTGAACCCGATACACACACGCATACACAAGATCCTTCGATATCAATTCTTGAGTCAGAAATCCCCACCAGTTGCAATTTTCACAAAATTTCTTTTCCATCTCACTCGATAAATTAATTGACATCAGAGAAATCAGAGTCCTTTAGTCCAATATTGATAAAGTTATCGTCTTTTTAAGGGGGGGAACCTTGTGTCAATGGCCTGTTCTTTAAGAATTTTTTTTTTTTTTTTTGAGAAATGTGATGCGTAGATTGATTTAAAATTTGAGGTATCATTTATTAACACTTTAATGGCCGCTGACAAATGTGTGTGATTAATAGTTATCACACAAAGGAAAAATATTAAATTTGTTGTTAAATTGTCGATGTTTTGTGTGTATGTTCGCACATGTTGAATTATTTCGTGAATGTAATAGTGTTTTTAAATGAATTCTTGAAAAATATTGCCGGTCCCCGGCGACGTTTGGCTGCGTAGACGCGCGGCCATTAAAGTGTTAACGTTGTAATGTAAACAAAAATATTTTCTATAAATTTTAATCGTTAATATCAGTGGTGCAATGGCGGCTCGGAAATGGCATCCTGTGAATGCACCGTGCAGCTTAACAATGCACAAAAATGATCCGAAACATAAAAATCAAAATGGAATGGTTAGTTAATGCAAACACGCACAACACGACATTCTCCTTTTATTAAAATTTGCAAACTTGCAAAAATGGCAAGATTTCGAAAAAAGAAACGGATTTTCTGTTATGATTTTCGAAAATAACGTACAAGAACATCACTTCCGATCACTTTCCAACTTCTTTATCGTATTCCTGAGGAAACTTATCGATTGAAACAAAAACAAAAATTCTCAAAAATTTAATTTTACACGAGGTTCCCCCTTTAAGAGGTGGTCGGCCCGCGGCGACCCACCGGGCCCGGAAGATGATCTAGAAACACTAATTCCATCGTCGGGACTCGGCAGTTTGCGAGTCCGGAAGCCGGACCGTGTAAATTACGAGAGTATCCACTAAAGTATCCGGACTATACAGAGAAAAATAGAAACAGCCAACAATAAAATGGTAAAAAAAAAAGAAGAAGAACCGCTCTCGAGCAGCAAGCAGCAGAAGTTTGAAATGTTGCGCGTTTACGAGCACACAGAGGATACACATTAGGCGTGTCCCCCCTGAACCCCATAGTCAACCGAGCATAGCGAAACCGGAACCTGAATATATCAGGCTCGGTGCCATTTAACTTCCATCCCGGTGTAGAAGCCAGTCGAACGTAGCCGCCGTGAAATGGAAATCCGTCCGCAGACCTCGGGGCGCGCCGGACAATTTTTACCGACGGCCATTTTGACCCTTAACTATGCCGATCCGTGCACAACTTCAGAATTTTCCCATTTTCATCCCCTTTTTGTCCCATTGACCAGAGAGAACTCCGCTCGGAACGGTGTTTCCAATTTGGTGCCATTTCTCGAGCGATCCAGCGATCGCGATCGAATTAACCCTCCCTGGGCTGAATTTTGTCACGTTGGTTACGTAGGTTTACGACATAGAGACAGTGACATTTGCGTTTCCAGAGTGCACTGTGTATTTCGAATGCGACGCTCGGCGAGAGCCTCAGATTTCGTCTAACAAGGGAACATATTCAGATGCGAAAATCCGATTTTGATGAAACTTATGGGAGCTTCTAGTTCTTTGAAAAATATTTGACACGTATTTTTTTTTATCGGCAGACATCCACTTTGAAGGGGTGAAAACAGCCCTCAAAGTTGGGGTTCAAAACCACATTTTTTGAGATATCTCGGAAACCAGAGATCGAAAAAATTTGAATTATTTTTTTTAAATTGTGTGTTTTTCAATGGGAAATGTAGTCGCGCAAGAAAATTTTAACAAAAGTTTTTTGTTTAAACAATATATTAAAATTTTGATTTTTTTTTTCCAGTTTCTTTTATTTATTGTTAGTTCATTTTAATGTAAACTTGGGTGTGTGATCTTTGATCCAAAATAGGGGATACATGTTTCAGGATTTTCTTTTTTTTTGCCATTTAACAATAGTTATGCATAATGGAAGATAGTCTTGCACCTGACGTGCGTAGGAAGGAACTCTGGCTTTTGTTAAAATTTTCTTGCGCGACTACATTTCCCATTGAAAAACACACAATTTAAAAAAAAATTCAAATTTTTTCGATCTCTGGTTTCCGAGATATCTCAAAAAATGTGGTTTTGAACCCCAACTTTGAGGGCTGTTTTCACCCCTTCAAAGTGGATGTCTGCCGATAAAAGAAAATACGTGTCAAATATTTTTCAAAGAACTAGAAGCTCCCATAAGTTTCATCAAAATCGGATTTTCGCATCTGAATATGTTCCCTTGTAAGTGTCTCTCGCCAGAACCACGCAACTGACTTATAGCGGGTAGTCACGTGACTTTTGCAGGCAGGTCGGTAACTGCTGTATAATTTCCGTCCACAACCTGCAGCCACTGACCCTCGGCCTCCTTCAACCTTCAACCTTCAACCTTCATTCCACATAAGCGGAATGGCACTTTTACTTACTGGGTCCATGCCGCCGTGTGAGCGGCGAAAATCAAATTAATTAATAATATAAATATTTCAATTTATAATATAAACATTTTCCTTATTATACTTGACATAAAAATGGTGAGTCCACAGCTTCCTGGTGGAAAGTAAGCTTGAAATACTTCCGGACCGTTAAGGGTTAAGACGTCAGCTTCTGAAAAAACTAAAATTATTTGGTAAAATGTCGATATATTGGCACGTGACCTGAAAGTGACACTGACCCATAGAGGGTCAAGAGTGCTCCTCGTCGTCTTCAGCGTCTCGCAGTCCCTGAAATTTCCGAATTTATCGATTCTCGTTCCATTTTTTTCCCCATTTAACGGCTCCGTTCGCAGTTTTCGATTTTACGGCTGCGCACGAGCGACCCCCCCCCCCCTCTTTACCGATCGCGTTCGAGTCTGGGGTGGTCCCAGGCTCGATCCACTTCTGCATCGAGTGCTCCTCGTTCGTCTTCGGCTTCGACCTTGCAGTCGCTGCACCGCCGCGTTCGCAACCTTAACCTTAACCTCGAGCGACGACTGCGCACGGTGGCACGCGCTCGCGCTCGCGCTCGCGCGCGCCTACACTATTTTAAGGCCGCGTTTCTGCGAGCCGACTCCGAGAAACCTCGTATCCTCCCAACGGGATCGCGGTATACCGTTTCGCGTAACGTTCCGTTCAAAATTCGCGACTTGCCAATTTCGACCTCGGCTCGCACGAGCTCGCTTTCCTCGTTTCGATCCGGAGACCTCGAACAGTGGAGTCTCGCTGACAGCTGCAACAAAATTCATCTCTCTGTTAACCCTTTGCACTCGGCGCTATGTTCATTCTAAAACTAAATTTTTCTTCCGTCTTAGAATATTTTCATGTTATTCATACGAAACTGATCCGATTGCCACATATGATATTCGAAGGTTTAGTAATCTATTGAATACAAATTTTGTACTGTAACAAACATTTCGTAAAGTTTCTCGTGATTTCTTTGAAATGATGCCACAATAATTTCTAGTGGTGCTTCAGAGTCACCACTCGAGTGCAAAGGGTTAACACGTTGACTGCCATGTCACCCACATGTGGCTGGCGGAATTATTTGTCATTGTACCAAATTCGATTAGGATCTGCAAAATGCAAGAAAGCTGGAGGACTACACAATATCAATTATTTCATTAAATAACTTGCTTTGATTTTATGGAATTTTTGAGGTTTCTAGGTTGGCAGTCAAAGTGTTAGTCGTACGCTATTGACCCTTTGCGCTCGAAGTTATTTTAACTCGAAAACGAAACATTTCTTCCGACCTAGAATATTTCCCTTCTATGTATTTTTTTTTTCATGTTATACATATGAAAACGGTGCAATTTACTCGTACAATACCGAAGTGTGTAATTTATTAAATACAAACAAATTTAATAATGTATTAATAATAATACAGAAATTCTTAGTGGCGCCTTAGAGTCGCCCTTCCATTGCTAAGGGTCAACACTAGGCTTACGGAGCAGAAAACATTACTATTCTACATTACTTTATGAAAATGACAAGACTGTGTTACTCACAGTTTTGGCAATATTTTAAAAATAATATATATTCAAAGAAATCAATTTGTTAAATAATTCCTCGTGGATGCATCTTTAGAATCTCAATATTCGTAAATTAAAAATAGTAGAATCCGTCATTGTGACGGGTCCCGTAAATCTAGTGTTAATTACAGAACATGATTAACCCTTCGCCTGCAACATAATTTCATCGACGCCGGCTGCGTACTGGCTAGTTCACCTTCACGGCGAATTTATGTTACTGTTCTAGATTTTAAGAAAGTTTAGAAAAGTCCTGGAATAGATATTCAAGTTCTTTTTTAAATGTAATAATCGTTGCAATGTGAACAGTTTAAACTTTAAAGGGGTGAGCAACCGGCGGCCCGCGGGCCACACTTGGCCTTGTAGCACAGTGCTCCGCAAACCTTTTATCTTCCACGCCACACCAACATTTTTTCGACAGTTTCGCGGCAAACCACAAGTAAAAGCTTGCAAATACATAAATTCCAATAATACGTATATGTTTTTACTAAATAACACAATGAAATAGCTCTATGTATGTAGATCAGTGCCCCGCAACCACTGTAGCATAACGCTTGCGGCCCGCGGTCGTTCGGGACAAAAATCATAACTTGCAAACTAATCAATTTTCGACATAAGTACCTTAATACATTTTTCAAACAGAATACAAAGATGCATTGATTTGCATAAAAAAGATTATACGATTTCATAACAAAAATTGTAGTCACAAAATTAAAATTGTAGTGTTCATTTTTGATTGAATTTTAACGTTCATGCAAATTGTCATTAACATAATTCTTTTGTTAGCTGAATATTGTGCTACTATTTTTTATTGAGGAAATCTCGTAAGAGATTTATTACAACATTAGGAACAAACAAAATCGTGGTGCACAGAGCGAAAGACACACACACACACACTTAAACTAAGGCTATACGACATTTCTTTTCCGTTTTTGCATTTAAACGCGCAGGTTACAATTTTTTAAGAAAGACAGTACAATAAATTCTCGATATAATATATGTACTGTTTTTAGCAAGCAATGTAATGGTGTCTGTAATGTTTTTTTTATCTGTATTATTTTTCTGGGACTGGTGGTGACCTTCAATTTTTCAAATGGACATGTAGTATTTTATGTCATATGAAAGCCTGTGCCAAATGAATTTTGATAATACCGTGGTTGAGTAATGTAACCAGGTGATGTTTTGGCAGACAAGTTTTTTGTCAAGTATTTTTAGTGGGGATAATCCCGTGACGCTAACCGTCCAGGCCGTGGCGACATAAATAGAGAAGTGCAAAGGGTTAAAGCATAAATGGGAACAAATGAATACTGGAAAGAAGGACCCGAGGAGGGTTAACCCTTACCGGACCAGTGCCGCCATATAAGCGTCATGGCAATTCTAGTGACTGGATCCAATGCCGCGTATATAGCGGCAAAAATTAACCCTTTGCACTCGAAGCTATTTTAACTTCAAAACGAAACATTTCTTCCTACCTAAAATTTTGCCTTTGCATATATTTTTTTCATGTTATACATACGAAAATGGTGCAATTTACTAGTACAATACCGAAATGTTTAGTAATTTACCCAATACAAACAAATTTAATAGTGTAAAAAATATTTTGAATAATGATATAGCAATTTTTAGTGGTGCCTTACAGTCGCCACTCGAGCGCTAAGGGTTAAAAAAAAAATAATTAAAAAATATATAAAATGAAATGTAAATATTTTCCTTTCTGTACTTGATATAAAAATGTCGAGTCCACAGTTTCTCTTCGTGTGAAAAATAGCTTGTTGGGAAATAAACTTGAAATACTTCCGGACCGTTAAGGGTTAAGAGCTCAGCTGAAACGACGCTGCGAGAAAGTTTCGTGGAAAGCGTTAACACGTTATCCACCTGTTAATAGGCTTTGCAATAACTGTACTGTACCGCGCAGAGGCTTATACCTCTTCTACATAGTAATCTCAAACCTGTGATTAGATTGCGTTATCGAGAGTTTTGTTCGTTTCAAGTTTCTGTTGGTGTCGGAGGGTCTATTAAAAAAATCCTCAGCCATGGGTCTTCAAAAAATTCTGGAATAATCGCCGACGAAGTAAGCTAGCGTTCGCGACCAGGAAGCGGCTCGAGATTTCGAGTAGGCTCGAGGAAACACGAGCCAAGAAGGCCCCTTCCCGGCCCTTTTCCTTCTTTTCCTACCTGTGCCAGCGGGATTACGCATATTCGTGGCTCAAAGGACCGTCAGGGCCAGCGAATCGAGCAGCAACCTTGCGAGCCACCTCCCGGCAGGTATACGGCGAGAGAGAGAGAGAGAGAGAGAGAGAGAGAGAGAGAGAGAGAGAGAACGAAACAAGTCGATACCGATGCCGATGCCGATGCTGGGATAACCGGTTCCCCGCGATGTACGTTTGTCGAAACGCCTTAATTACCAGGACCTCTGCACGTCCTTTCGCCTCTCTTTCTCGATCCTTCGAGCCTCGCAGGACCGTACCGATGGATCCCCAAGGCCTGTCCACCGAGAGAGTAAGGAGAGATCGTTGGCCCTGCACGATTTTTGCTTCTTGCCCTTCCGGTCAAGCACCCGAGCCAACAAGAACAATGGCCGTGCGCGCCAATCATTTCACGGGGAAAATCGTTTCGAAGCCGTGTTGTTTCAAGTAAAATTTCCTCTCAGAAACAGTACTCTAAACTTCATTAGCGCGCTTCATCCGGCGACGTGTAGGCAGGAAAGGACCCAGGGCCGTACGAATCGAGCCCCCTAGGTGGAATCGCATCGAATGTCTGGTTTGCCGTCGCGATGAAAGAAGCGAGCTCGGTAGTTTTCGATAAGTGCGATAACGCAGTCGATGTTTCGCGAATTTCCCGCGTTCTCGAAGGCTTCGATCGGTGGATTCGGCTCGGGGCTCATCCTCGAGTGCAACGAGCGATGCAATCGCTGACATTATGCTCGGGGAGAGCCGGGATACTGCGATCGAACGTCGAACGGGTTCCACCGACCAGCGGTTTACCGTTTTCTCGCGAACCGATCTACTCTACTCGACGCTACAATACTACCGTGCTCGCCGATCCCCTTCTCTTCAGGGTTTCCTCTCGCTCGATCGACCGTGTACGTGTCATAGAAAACGGTACGTTGCTGTCCCTCTCTCTATATATACAGGGTGGCCCACATAACACTGAACAGCTAAATATCTCGAAAACTATGCCATCGATTTTAAAGTTCTTAGTCTTAAATTGCATGGAACTGAAGGGCCTTTCTAACTACATAAACGTGAAGTGGCCTCCCTTCCCCTTTAACGGGGGAGGGGAGGTACCTTTATAATTTTTAATGGAACCCCCTATAAAATGTTACATATTTAGATTCTACCGGAAAAAACAAGTCAATTTTGTCTGAAACATTTTTTTGTCAGATACTTCCATGATGAGATATAACAGTTTGAAGTTTCGAGTTGTAGGTACTTGAACCGCTCGGAAATAGCGTTATGGAATTATACGCGCTTGAGTCCTTTGCTTATTCGTGAAGAAATAAAATGTACTTTAAATTAAATGTTCAAAATGTCCACCACGGGCTTGTAAACATTTATTTACTCGAAACATCAAAGTTGTTCTAACATTTTTTAACATTTCGGGAGTCACTGAAGCGCAAGCGTCACGTATTCTTTGTTTCATATCCTCTTTTGTCGTCGGTGGTTCAAACATAACTTTGTCCTTTACATATCCCCATACGAAAAAATCTAATCTTGTTAGATCGGGGGATCGAGGAGGCCATTGACGAGGTCCCCCACGACCTATCCATTTGTTCCCAAATTTTTCGTTCAAAATTTGCCTGGTGATGATTGCAAAATGTGGAGGAGCGCCGTCTTGTTGGAACCACATTTCTCTTCTAACGTGCAGTGGCACATCTTCCAAAAGCGCAGGCAAATGATTTTTTAAGAAATCACAATAACTTGCAGATGTTACAGTTTCTTGAAAAAAATAAGGTCCAATCACAAAATCTCCTATTAGGCCACACCAAACATTTAAAGACCATCGATGTTGAAAGGGAACACATCGCATCCAATTTGGGTTTTCCACGGGCCAATAATGCAGATTATGTCTATTTACATGCCCTGAATTCATAAAAGTGGCCTCATCGGAAAAAAGTATTTTGCAGAAAAAGTCATTTTCCACAACACCCTGCAGCCACTCACAAAATCTTACGCGGTGATCGTAATCTGCTATCGAAAGCTCTTGTGATAAAACCATGTGATATGGATGATACTTTTGCCGTTTCAAAATTCGTTGAATTGATGAACGACTAATATGTGATGTTTGTGCAAGTGTACGTTGATTAATATGAGGATTTAATGTAATTGCAGCAAGAATACTGGCACTATTATTTTCATTAGTGACAGCTTTAGGTTTATTGCGAGTTTTTTTTCACAATTCACCGTGCTCGCGAAGCCGCTTTTCTAAATTATGAAATGTTGCATGACATTTCTTGATCCCATAACGTTCAAGAAACACCTAACGTTACTAACATATTCACTTCTGTGTCAAAATTAGCCATAATCACAATGTTACTGCTTGAATAACAGCTCTAAACTGAAAACGTTTTCATAGATAAGTGAGTCAAACTCAAGAATTGTAAATATTATTGTTTGTGTTTCTTCATGAATAAGCAAAGGACTCAAGCGCGTATAATTCCATAACGCTATTTCCGAGCGCTTCATGTACCTACAACTCGAAACTTCAAACTGTTATATCTCATCATGGAAGTATCTGACAAAAAAATGTTTCAGACAAAATTGACTTGTTTTTTCCGGTAGAATCTAAATATGTAACATTTTATAGGGGGTTCCATTTAAAATTACAAAGGTACCTCCCCTCCCCCGTTAAAGGGGAAGGGAGGCCACTTCACGTTTATGTAGTTAGAAAGGCCCTTCAGTTCCATGCAATTTAAGACTAAGAACTTTAAAATTGATGGCATAGTTTTCGAGATATTGAGCTGTTCAGAGTTATGTGGGCCACCCTGTATATCTCTCTTTCTCTCTCTTTCTCTCTCTCTCTCTCTCTCTCTCTCTCTCTTTCTCTCTCGTTCTCGAACAGCGACCGGTCTATTCACGTGGAGAGACCGGCAAAGATTATCGGTCGTCAGTCGTATGACTCACTCGAATTGCGGCCAGCTATAGAATCGGCTAGCGGAACGAGCTGCCGCGATAATCCGCTCGTCCATCAGCCAGCGAAATATTCGGTTTTTACGCGAATAACGCGCGGCTGGTTTCTTATCCCGGCTAAGCACCCGTTGCTCCGAACAACGGGCAGACCGCGAACGAAATCGACTTCCATTCGCTTCAACAAGATTCCTGCGAACGTGTTCCTCGATCGCGTTTG
Organism: Halictus rubicundus; assembly: GCF_050948215.1. Taxonomy (NCBI): domain Eukaryota; kingdom Metazoa; phylum Arthropoda; class Insecta; order Hymenoptera; family Halictidae; genus Halictus; species Halictus rubicundus. Next base: position 6,998,097 of record NC_135161.1, on the reverse strand, counting down.
CCCCCTTCGATCTTTCGCAACGCGAACCGTTGCCACGATCGTTCCGGAAATACGGAAGAATTTGTGCGGTTGTCACAAATGTTCGTGATTTCAGCTTTTTACCTTTTGTATTGTACTCACTTTTTAATCGGTGGAGGCCTCGAGGAGATATGAAGGTCAACTGTTATTTTTTTTTTTTAATGGAACGCGGTACGACCCTCATAATAGATCGTTGTATTCGTCTTGGGACAGGCTATCAGAATGTAAATATGGAACGTTCCATTAAAAGAGAAAAACAGAGTTGACCTTCATATCTCCTTGACGCCTGCACGTATAGAAAGATCAATAATGTCAGATTATGAGCCCCTCGATAGCGAGTAGGTTTGGTCTGATGCATTTTCTTCTCCCTTCAAAGACAAGTGAGTTGCAGTGAATTCGCGATACAAGTCCCTACAAACCTAGCGTTTAAAGGTCCCTGGAACTACCCACACCATCGTGGGCTATACATAACACAACACAGCATAACCATATGTACCATAACATAACACGGTCGGTTATGTCGGTGTGAGCCAGGAGACCACTACTAATCCAATAACAAAACTTCTTTATTTTTCCTTATTTTTTAATGGGACTTCCATCAACATATTCGTGGCATTTTTCTAATGAAAATGATACCAAATTTTAATAATAACTCCGATGATGTTTGCTTGCGTAACGAGTGATTAAAGTTTCTGACTCAAAAAAGAAAAGCGTCCCACACCCGGGACATATAGACGAGTAGGGTCATTTAAGTTTCCAGGGTGCACAGTGTATTTTAAATGCAACGTTCGGCGAGAACCACGGATTTCGCCTAAATGTCCCTAGCCCGAATCGCGCAAGGGACTTAAAACACCAGAATACAGTGAATTCCCGATATAAGTCCCTTGCGCGGTCCTGGCTAGGGACATTTAGACGAAATCCGTGGTTCTCGCAGAACGTTGCATTTGAAATACACAGTGCACGCTGGAAACGTAAATGACCCTGTACTGTCGCACCCTGTGCACAGGGTGTTAAAAAAAAGTCCTGTATACAGGGTGTTCAAAAGTTGATCACACCGCTAACAAACAAAAATGTTCGTATCTCCGCAACGGTTGACCTTTCGACCTATCTCCACTAAAACTTTTTTACCCAGCACAGTGCGTTCTATATACCGTATAAATATTGAATGCTTTTTTAAACACCCTGTATACCATGCACACGAGTTGTTATAATTCGAGAGCACCGAAAATCGCCCAGAAAGAAATTAGCAATGGAATTCAGAGGGCGAGCATGGGAAAATCGCCTAACCCCAGGGAAAGGAGGGTTCGCAGGAATAATTAATGATCCTAGACCCTAGCCTCTCACGGGGTCAAGCCGATTTTTCAGGGTCACGGGTACCGTGACCGATGGACGGAGCGTGACGTCGCTCTCCGGTCTCTCGTGCTTTCGCGAAAAATCCGTTCGCGAATTCCGGGGCCGTTTGTCGCAAACTCAAACCCAGACCTGTCTCATTGTAGATCACCAAGGCCAGAGAAAAAGACGAACCGTTCAACCTCCGGCGAACGGCGTTACCTGTGGATCGAGCGCTTCTTCTTTACACCGCCCCAACCAAGACAAGTAAGAAATTGTTATTAACAATCATAATAATCATTTCTATGCATAAACAATTTTGCAATAATAATATGTCAATCATTTTTATTTACTCTCAATTTGCTTTTACTATATGTTTCATACCTATCCGAACCTGTACGAATATTTTCTACGTCGGCCGCATATTACCGAAATAATCCTATTTCTTAGGTCTTGAATCTACACTTCCTTTATACTCTGTTTCGTCGTTTCCCAATGAAACGAATCCTCCTCTACTTTCTCGCGATGTCCATAGAGCAATGACGGTTAATGTTTCCAACAATTTATATTTTATTAATTCGTAACGGTGTTAAATCCAGCGGCGGTCGCGCATCTGTGTGCACGGTATAAAGACGCGGTGTAAACTCGTCGGCCGTCCGAGAATAATTTTCATTTCGCCATTTTTTCAAGTGTCACCATTTTTCGGGAGTCTATCGTTAGGTCTGTCTGTGCCCATCTCAGCCGCGCCCGCAGTCCCAGTGTTTTTGGTTTCGACGTCACACGCTACATAGTATGTGTGACGGCTGTAGCCAATATTTCGACCGTAGCCAGAAATGCGTGCGAAACAAGGACTGCCTCTTCCACTCTGATCCAATCAGCCACGCATTTGTACCTGTACTTTGTCCATCGAGACGAGGCAGTAAGGTACGAATTCTGTCGCACTCGAGTGGCTATGTTTACGTCTACTGTCTCGTCTCGTTGGACAAGGTATAGACACGTCACCGCATTCCGTCCAGGGAACCTTCATCGCAGCCTCATTACTCGCATCATTACTGTGTCACCGCCTTGCACCCATACAAAATGGTGCCTTGCCATCCCCTACAATCGTATAGGAGTGGGCGGTAATTGTTGAACAGCTTGGCCCACAGTATTCGAGTACTCCGAGCATAAACAAATCGGCGGGCAAGACTGTGACAGCGATCGACAGCAGATAATATCGGGATTAGTTAAATAACGCATTGCACAATATGTACAGTCGAGAAATACTATACTATCTGCTTCTCGATATTCCTCGCGACAATTGCAAGGAAAGAAATAAATCCCGGAAATTACTTACAGAGAAATTGCTAAGATTCGGTGGCATTGCCTGCGTTATTGCCGTCCGTACCATACTTTGCCGAGTGGAAAGGCCTACGAAAATAAAAATACGGAGGACGTAAATCATTTTTAAGTAATTATGGATAAGAATTCTGAACTCTCGTCGGCTCTCAGTTTTCTGGCGTCGTTACGCTTTACTCTCCGCCTTGTACCCGGTCAGTTCTTCTTTTTAAATAGCATAGTTTGCCCTGTGGAGCACTGGCGTGATGATCCGAGCGATCAGGCCACGCCTACTTCACACGCAGAGAGACAAAGAGCGACGGGATCAGTCTCTCTCTGTCTATTCTCGACGCGAATTCCTACGAACGATTGCTTCCGGTGTTTTATCGAGAGGTGCAGAGTGTAAGAGAGAGGTTGCCCTGCGGGCCACTGCCCTGCCCCCCGTCGAAATCGAAGCCACGCCCATTTTACAAAGAGAAACGCGGAGGGAGTAACGCAAATGGTTCTGTCTGATTTTTCTGGGTCACGGGTACCGTGACCGATGGACGGAGCGTGACGTCGCTCTCCGGTCTCTCGTGCTTTCGCGAAAAATCCGTTCGCGAATTCCGGGGCCGTTTGTCGCAAACTCAAACCCAGACCTGTCTCATTGTAGATCACCAAGGCCAGAGAAAAAGACGAACCGTTCAACCTCCGGCGAACGGCGTTACCTGTGGATCGAGCGCTTCTTCTTTACACCGCCCCAACCAAGACAAGTAAGAAATTGTTATTAACAATCATAATAATCATTTCTATGCATAAACAATTTTGCAATAATAATATGTCAATCATTTTTATTTACTCTCAATTTGCTTTTACTATATGTTTCATACCTATCCGAACCTGTACGAATATTTTCTACGTCGGCCGCATATTACCGAAATAATCCTATTTCTTAGGTCTTGAATCTACACTTCCTTTATACTCTGTTTCGTCGTTTCCCAATGAAACGAATCCTCCTCTACTTTCTCGCGATGTCCATAGAGCAATGACGGTTAATGTTTCCAACAATTTATATTTTATTAATTCATAACGGTGTTAAATCCAGCGGCGGTCGCGCATCTGTGTGCACGGTATAAAGACGCGGTGTAAACTCGTCGGCCGTCCGAGAATAATTTTCATTTCGCCATTTTTTCAAGTGTCACCATTTTTCGGGAGTCTATCGTTAGGTCTGTCTGTGCCCATCTCAGCCGCGCCCGCAGTCCCAGTGTTTTTGGTTTCGACGTCACACGCTACATAGTATGTGTGACGGCTGTAGCCAATATTTCGACCGTAGCCAGAAATGCGTGCGAAACAAGGACTGCCTCTTCCACTCTGATCCAATCAGCCACGCATTTGTACCTGTACTTTGTCCATCGAGACGAGGCAGTAAGGTACGAATTCTGTCGCACTCGAGTGGCTATGTTTACGTCTACTGTCTCGTCTCGTTGGACAAGGTATAGACACGTCACCGCATTCCGTCCAGGGAACCTTCATCGCAGCCTCATTACTCGCATCATTACTGTGTCACCGCCTTGCACCCATACAAAATGGTGCCTTGCCATCCCCTACAATCGTATAGGAGTGGGCGGTAATTGTTGAACAGCTTGGCCCACAGTATTCGAGTACTCCGAGCATAAACAAATCGGCGGGCAAGACTGTGACAGCGATCGACAGCAGATAATATCGGGATTGGTTAAATAACGCATTGCACAATATGTACAGTCGAGAAATACTATACTATCTGCTTCTCGATATTCCTCGCGACAATTGCAAGGAAAGAAATAAATCCCGGAAATTACTTACAGAGAAATTGCTAAGATTCGGTGGCATTGCCTGCGTTATTGCCGTCCGTACCATACTTTGCCGAGTGGAAAGGCCTACGAAAATAAAAATACGGAGGACGTAAATCATTTTTAAGTAATTATGGATAAGAATTCTGAACTCTCGTCGGCTCTCAGTTTTCTGGCGTCGTTACGCTTTACTCTCCGCCTTGTACCCGGTCAGTTCTTCTTTTTAAATAGCATAGTTTGCCCTGTGGAGCACTGGCGTGATGATCCGAGCGATCAGGCCACGCCTACTTCACACGCAGAGAGACAAAGAGCGACGGGATCAGTCTCTCTCTGTCTATTCTCGACGCGAATTCCTACGAACGATTGCTTCCGGTGTTTTATCGAGAGGTGCAGAGTGTAAGAGAGAGGTTGCCCTGCGGGCCACTGCCCTGCCCCCCGTCGAAATCGAAGCCACGCCCATTTTACAAAGAGAAACGCGGAGGGAGTAACGCAAATGGTTCTGTCTGATTTTTCTGGAGCAAGTTGCTATCAAGCATTGCTCTCAGAGTTACTTCTAGAGTGTAAAAGTTGCCCTCCGGAGCACTAGCCTTGCTCCGTTGAAATCGGAGCCACGCCCACTTCGCAGAAAACGCGAGGTAATCGCGGAGAGTTTTACAGTCCTCTTTTGAAGGAAGTTGCAATAAAAGATTACTGCTGCAGCTTGATCGAGTTTAGAACAGAGATTGCCCCGTGGGGCATCGGTCTTGGAATCGGAGCAGCAAAGCCACGCCCATTCGGATTACTCGAAAACCACGTCGAATTTGAAAAGTTTTAACGAACGAAAGGGTGTCGTTTCGATTCTAATCGACCCTGGCCCATCCTCGCATGACTGGGCAGCCTCTCTCTCTCTCTCTCTCTCTCCCCCCCCCTAGCGCCCTCCTTCCAAGAAAACTTTCTTGCCAGAGCGATTAGGTAACCACGAATGAATCGGTCTTCGCTGGTTCTCTCGGTTCGTGTCTATGGGATTGAACGTGTAATTTTGTTGCGGGGCTTTGTTCGGTCTGACAGCTCGACGATCTCTCGCCTCGGAGGATCGACGATTCTCCGATCTCTCTTTACGATTATCGGCGCCTAAATGGCCCCTGGAAATCACGGGGCCACGCCCGAGAGCAGCCTCGTTATCGTCGCTTATCGGCGCCGATTAAAAATTGATCGCGGATCGTTTTCTGCTCCGGTGCATCCAGTATCGCGTGCCAGGATTTGCGGAAAAATCATTCTCGTTGTTTAGTTAAGGTTTGAAAACGATGCTTCTCCCACGGCCCGCGCGGATAACAGTAATCGTTATCAAATGCTATCGAGTCGCAACTTCTTCTGCTGCAGCGACGGTTACGTAACGCTCGCTCCGTATTACTCATGCGTGAGCAATATGTATTTGTTTATCCGTACACTTCAGCCTGCTTCGGACTGCCGTGTGTCATCCGTATCTCGGTGACGGAGCAATTTCCACTTGGAAATTCATTTTTACGCAGATAAGTCGACCGTTACTAATTTCTATACGCTGTATATTAACGTCGCGAAGTAATTCTAGCCACCACCATTTCGCAGAATACCATGGTCCCCTGCGATTCGTTGCGATTTTTCTTGCAAACGATAGCACCGACCGAAATCTTTCCCTTCGAATTTTTACTGTCCTGGTGAGATTGATCGAACAAGTCGTGTGAGCAACACTCGTACGTTGAATTAGAGACTTCAAAGAGTGTCTCGGAATTTTTGCAGATTTTCGTCAAGTCTGGAACAATGAAGATTTAGGCCCCTTTCTAGCATCTTCGCCGCGGCGTCCGAGGAGAGCCGATGGCACGGAAAAACTTGTAGACACAGTGTTTACTCGATACATGTCCAGAACACGGGTCTAGTCAGGGACATATATCGGCCAGGAGATACTATTCTTTGATACACTGCTTTCATGTTGGCGAAAGTCCCATTAAAAAAAAATAATGACAATTAAAGAAGTTTTGTTACAAGATTAGTAGTTCTGGGCACAAATTGAGGGGAAATAGTTAGAGCGGGCCGCGGAGAAGGAGTGGGGGAATAGCGTGTTAGAAGGGGAAGTTAGAGTGGGGGCACAAGTCTTGATCTGGCGACCAGTGTCGCCAGATGAGGAGAGGGAGCACAAATTGAGGGGAAATGGTTAGAGCGGGCCGCGGAGAAAGAGTGGGGGAATAGCGTGTTAGAAGGGGAAGTTAGAGTGGGGGCACAAGTCTTGATCTGGCGGCCAATGTTGCTAGACGAGGGGAGGGAGCACAAATTGAGGGGAAATGGTTAGAGCGGGCCGCGAGGGAAGAGTGGGGGAATAGCGTGTTAAAAGGGGAAGTTAGAGTGGGGGCACAAGTCTTGATCTGGCGACCAGTGTCGCCAGATGAGGAGAGGGAGCACAAATTGAGGGGAAATGGTTAGAGCGGGCCGCGGAGAAAGAGTGGGGGAATAGCGTGTTAGAAGGGGAAGTTAGAGTGGGGGCATAAGTCTTGATCTGGCGCCCAGTGTCGCCAGATGAGGGGAGGGAGCACAAATTGAGGGGAAATGGTTAGAGCGGGCCGCGACGGAAGAGTGGGGGAATAGCGTGTTAGAAGGGGAAGTTAGAGTGGGGGCATAAGTCTTGATCTGGCGACCAATGTCGCCAGATGAGGGGAGGGAGCACAAATTGAGGGGAAATAGTTAGAGCGGGCCGCGGAGAAAGAGTGGGGGAATAGCGTGTTAGAAGGGGAAGTTAGAGTGGGGGCATAAGTCTTGATCTGGCGCCCAGTGTCGCCAGATGAGGGGAGGGAGCACAAATTGAGGGGAAATGGTTAGAGCGGGCCGCGGAGAAAGAGTGGGGGAATAGCGTGTTAGAAGGGGAAGTTAGAGTGGGGGCATAAGTCTTGATCAGTGTCCGCCCAGTGTCGCCAGATAAGGGGAGGGAGCAGAAATTGAGGGGAAATAGTTAGAGCGGGCCGCGAGGGAAGAGTGGGGGAATAGCGTGTTAGAAGGGGAAGTTAGAGTGGGGGCACAAGTCTTGATCTGGCGACACTGTTCCCACTGCCCCTCTCGAACTCTAGTTCCCTACTACGCTAGCATTAATAGTGAGGCGTCGTATTTCCCCTATTTCCCCTCACCCGAAATTTGTGCCGTCTTCTCGCGCACGAAGAACACAAGAAATTGTTTGGTGCCATTTTATGATCGTATACGATAGCTGTCCGGTCTGGAAATGCTCGGAGGGAGTGTTCTGAAGGAGAGTTCGCGTTCCAGAGATTCGGGAGTCGACGTTTCCAGTTTCCAGGCGGTGGAATTTCGGACATTCCGTCTGTGGATTTTCCTCGTGGAAGAAACGTGATTTCAGGGTCGCGGGACGCTGCGCGTGGGTGTTGCGTCGTCTCCGTTTCGGACGGTCGAATCTTTCGCCGGTTGTCGACGGTCTCTCGGCAGTTTGTCAAATCGGTCTCGAGGTTTTTTGGATACCGGTGCAACAGGTTTTTGGATCGAATCGCGCGCGGTGGATATACGGACACGCGCGGCTCGTGTACGCACAAGCGTGTACAGGCGGCGTGTACAGGCTCGGCCCCTCGTAGCGCATCTGGCCGCGCAGATTCAAGGCCGGACAATCAACTTCGCGTGGAAGAGGGACCTCTCCTCTCCGACGTGTGCACCCGGTTGCATACGTACACGATCCTCTCGTATGATACCCAAGGACAAACTGTTCCCCCGATGGCGTTATTTATAATTCTTATATCTCGCTGGAAACCCGAAGACACCTCGTCTTCGAGGCACCGAGGAGATCCTGCCGCGCAGAATTCTCGAATCTAACCCCTGGCTGCCGGTGTCCCATGCCTCAACCATGGTCTCTCTTTAGGCTGTACAGAAAGAGTATAGTCGATTGAGGTGGTGAAATGCCAAACGAATATTTACACGTGAACTTGTTAACTTTTTCCAGTCTTCGCAACTTTTGCCATTTCGTTCCAGTCAGTCCGGGTTTAACGTTCGACAATTTTTTGATCATTCTAACAGATAAAATAACATGCTTACACTCGTACATGTACTCCTATTAACCCTTTGCACTCGAAGCTATTTTGACTCCAAGACGAAACATTTCTTCCTACCTAGAATATTGCCCTAGTATATATATTTTTCTATAGTAATTTATTAAATACGGAAAAATTTAATAATGTAAAAAATATTTTGAATAATGATACAGCAATTTTTAGTGGCGCCTTACAGTCACCATTCGAGTGCTAAGGGTTAATGTGGTAAGGACTGTTTTATTATTGCAGTTTTTTATATCATGTGGCAGCGTGTGCCAAATGAATTTGGATAATACCGTGGTTGAATAATGTAACTAGGCGATTGTTTTGGCAGACAAGTTTTTGTCAAGTTTATTTAGTGGGGATAATCCCGCGACGTTTATCGTGGAAGGTCTTGGCGACATATATAGAGAAATCACTGTATTAGGTTTCCGCTTTTGGCCCACCACTGTTGCTCATTACTGGTTTAAAAGCGTAAATAAAAAAAAATTAATGTTGGAAAGAAAGATCCGAGGAAGGTTAAGAGCACAGCTGTTGAAATGTCAAACGAATATTTACACGTGGTGAACTTGTTAACTTTTTGCAGTCTTAGCAACTTATGCCATTTCGTTCCAGTCAGTCCGGGTTTAAAGTTGGACAATATTTGAAAAATTCTAACAAATAAAATAACATACTCGTACATGTACTCCTATTAATGTGTTAAGAACTGTTTTATTATTGTAGTATGAAAAATATACTCGTAATCGTGAACACCGATTAAAAATTAGTAAATAATCGAGTTACGCAATATCGAATCGAATTTCGTTAATGTAAGACATTGTTCGCCCTTGTACGAGAACGAAGGTTCTGTAAATTGACTTGCGCCGATTTTCCATATCGAACAGCTCGGATAAACATTGCTGCTCGGGGATTAGATTTTGTCGGGTAAATTTTCGTTCCGGGCCTCGTCTTTCGGGAGAGGAGTGTCCGTCTTGTTCGCAGTTGCGCGTCTCCTCGCGAGCAGACTTTACGACGACCATTCATCCCGTCGCTGCTACTTAAAATGTAAATATGCACGGGAGCGAGTGTTGTCTGAGGATGATAATGCGAGCCGAGCAAACCTTGCCCCTCCGTCCCCTCCGCGTGCGTCGTGCCACTCGACCATGTCCCACAGTTTTCATAGTCCACGCAAATAGCGCGGAACAAGAGACCGCAAAAGCTGGTCGATCGGCGAAATCTTCCGAAGTTTCGACTCGATGCACACCGCGTGTTCCGGCACACTCTGGCTTCGGTATCGCGTTACCACAAAGATGGCAAGCGTGTCTCGACAAAAACCTTTTCTTTTTCGGCCCGTCGGACGACCCAATTTTTCGGACTGATTCGAAACAATTGGTAGTTCTTTGTCAGATATTGTTAGCTTAAAGAAAAACGCGCGGTAGAAGGGGAAATTCGAGTGGAGGAACAAGTCTTGATCTGGCGACTCTGCATCGATTAGATTCAGATTTATTTGTGCCCCATTCCTATTCCATACATTCCGAATTGTATAAATTTATAACAATTAACTAAATAAGCAAAAACTAGGATAACGTAATTTGCCGAAAACACCGACAATAAAAAGATCCCAATTTTTCGGACTGATTCGAAACGATTGCTAGTTCTTTGTCAGATATTGTTAGCTTAAAGAAAAACGCGCGGTAGAAGGGGAAATTCGAGTGGAGGAACAAGTCTTGATCTGGCGACTCTGGATCGATTAGATTCAGATTTATTTGTGCCCCATTCCTATTCCATACATTCCGAATTGTATAAAATTATAACAATTAACTAAATAAGCAAAAACTAGGATAACGTAATTTGCCGAAAACACCGACAATAAAAAGATCCCAATTTTTCGGACTGATTCGAATCAATTGCTAGTTTTTTGGTAGATATTGTTACCCTAAAGAAAAACGAGAAAATATCTAGGTTGATTGGCCGGATGAGGGGAGGGAGCAGGAATTGAGGGGAGAAAGTTACCCCCTCTCTGCCTATACTGGGCTATGCACGACAGAGACGAAACGCGTCACGTGACTGGCAAGCATGGGAAATTAGAGTGGGGGATAAGTATTGATTTGGCGACTTTGGCTCGGATATTGTTTGTAACAAAAATTATTTTAGCTGTACTGCAAGGTTTAACACGTTCGCCTACTACAATTTATTTTGTTGCTTACGTTCACTTGTAAAATACAGTGTTTTCTTGATATATGTTAACAACACGGGTCTTGCCAGCGACATATGTATCGTGGCGGAAGCATGGGGAATAGGATGGTAGAAGGGGAAATTAGGGTGGGGGAACAAGTCTTACTCTGGCAACTAGTGTCGCCAGATGAGGGGAAAAAGTTACCCTCCCTCTCTGCCAGTACCGAAGCATGGGGAATAGGGCGGTAGAAGGGGAAATTAGAGTGGGGGAACAAGACTTGATCTGACAACACTGCTTCCAGTAGTGAATTCACGTCAGCGGCAATCAGGAATAGAATTTAAAATGACGAGAATTCACGTCAGCGGCGATCAGGAATAGAATTTAAAATGACACGAATTCACGTCAGAGGTCGCGAATGTGTTAAAAGAATTTGAGGACGCCAATGCATTATGCTCAACTTGCCACGATTATTAACACTAGAACTATCGAGCCCTAAACGTGACTTAAGACTTATCCCTTTATAATAACAGCAAGATTGAATTTGCTCAGATTTCATACGATTTTTATGGTAACGTGTACTCCAAAGAAGAGATATGTTAAAAAAGGGCCTAGCAGGATAAGACTGGTATTCCTAAAATTCTCTTTTACACCTACATAATGTCTATTTATAAATTCAGGAAGATAAAAATAGAATATAATACGACGCGTCGCATTTAAAAAGTAATAATTGATCAAGGAGTTAGGAATTAGAGTCGTAAGAAACACTGCACTATACATTATACTATTATAATGGCGTAATTTCATTTGTTTTTCAATATTTAACTATGTTCCACCAATCTAAGGATCTTGAAACTTTTGTATATATTAAATAGGTAACAGAAGATTGTTCTTGAATTTTTTGGAAGTGGTCAATCGAGGGGTTGCTTGCAAACCGCACCCCTAAAAAATTAAATAATTTTTTTCCACCCTTAATAATTTGATCACAATTGTGAGAAAAATATATGATATGAAGGAGGTACGTTCGAATATTTTCGTTTTTGTTCCATCCGAATGTCTTAATTAACAACCGAGAAAAAAAAAATGATACAGTTAATGGTATTTACCCTCATATTATCCTTAAACGAAGGGTTAGCGACTTAAAATTTTGGGGGATTGTCTTTCAACCTAAAACCATTGTTTTCCAGTACCATTGTTTACAATATCGAGAGAAATCGTACTGGGGCCGCTGGACCAGTCTTATCCTGCTAGGCCCTTTCTCGTGAAAACGTTGTCATAGTTTCAGTAACCGTGAAAGAAGAAACCATATCCATCGGTCATTTTGACTGGTTCGGTAAGTGCTAGTGTTAAAGAAAAAGAGAATTTTCTCGCGATCGACGGGGACAATCTTCATTTTGCATTCTCTGTCTTAATTATATAACAGAACACTGGTCGGCCAGATCGAGGAAGTACCACACGCTCTGTTGCATCGATGCGTGGCCCCGAGATACAGATTTATGGAGCGTTCCCCCTGCTTTCGGCCGAGATTGGCCCGAACGAGGGTGAAGGGTTGCGAGATGCTGTTCTACAAAATGGGTCGATAAACGTCGGGTTCGAGCGGGAAGTAGGTTCGCGTAAAAGTTGCTTTATCGTCGATCGAAGATTTCCGGCTACGGTAACTGGAAAAATAGGTAAAGTTTCGAGGAGTCTGATGACTCCGGGCGTTAATGAGTCAGCCCGGTGGGTGATTGTTTGAGGAAGCCGCGGGAACCGGGGGTTCTAGCATGGGGGGCCATTCTGGCGTGGCCTTCGTCTTGCCTGTCTAGTATCTCCCCTTTTCAGGCAGCAACTGGTGCGCCCTCTCTCTCTCTCTCTCTCTCTCTCTCTCTCTCTCTCTCTCAGTCGTGTGTTCCTGCAGCACGTGTAGAAGCTTCGAGGCACGGAGGTTGTTCGTGTCTGTCGGCTTAGAATATCGCGGGGGGGGGGGGGCTCCCGTTGCAAACAGAGCCAGATCAAGAGAGATATAGGGGGAGAGAGAGAAAGAGAGAGAGAGAGAGAGAGAGAGAGAGAGGTAGAGGCAGAGACCCCCATGAATCATCCGACGGTGTACAATCAATACCAAAGCGGCGACGACCGACCCTCTCTTGTCGAGTGCCACCGTCGAAACGGTTGGAAGCTTAGTTCGCCTGCGAATCAGTGAATGCCGGGGTGGACGACCACGTCCTGCGCGGTGAACGGGGAACAGCGATGACTGACTGCTAGCCTGCCGGCTTTGCGTCCTTGCAAATTTTCGAGTTTCCTGGAACCGGATCGTTACTTCGATCGCAACCGCAGCCGGACGAAACGCGTCCCCCCTCGACACGACGAGAACATGTCACAATCGAACGCGCCACGAAATAATACTCGAAGAAACATCCTCTGTCGTTCGACGCGCGAGACAATGCGAATTCGTCAGAACCGATTTTTCTCGAGATTTTTACGTGATCGATAGGGGTGTGCGGGAACCCGATGGTCGGGACGAGTCGGGAAGAGGTCGGGTCGAGTTCCTGAAAATTGAGAGATTTTCGAAAGAATCGGGATTCCCGAAAATTGAGAGATTACCAGGAGGAATCGGGTTTCCCGGAAATTTCGAGATTTTCAAAGAATCGAGATTCCTGAAAATTTCGAGATATCCCGGAGGAATAGGGTTTCCTGAAAATTTCGAGATTCCTCGAAGGAATCGGGTTTCCCGAAAATATCGAGATTCCTAAAATTTTTGAGATTTCCGAAAGAATCGGGATTTCCGAAAATTCTCGAGATTCCTCGAAGGAATTGGGTTTCTCGAAAATATCGAGATTCCTAAAATTTTTGAGATTCCCGAAAGAATCAGGATTCCCGAAAATTTCGAGATTTTCAAAGAATCGAGATTCCTGAAAATTTCGAGATATCCCGGAGAGATAGGGTTTCCTGAAAATTTCGAGATTCCTCGAAGGAATCGGGTTTCTCGAAAATTTCGAGATTCTTAAAATTTTTGAGATTCCCGAAAGAATCGGGATTTCCGAAAATTCTCGAGATTCCTCGAAGGAATTGGGTTTCCCGAAAATATCGAGATTCCTAAAATTTTTGAGATTCCCGAAAGAATCAGGATTCGAGAAAATTTCGAGATTTTCAAAGAATCGAGATTCCCGAAAATTTCGAGATTTTCAAAGAATCGAGATTCCTGAAAATTTCGAGATATCCCGGAGGAATAGGGTTTCCTGAAAATTTCGAGATTCCTCGAAGGAATCGGGTTTCCCGAAAATTTCGAGATTCCTAAAATTTTTGAGATTCCCGAAAGAATCGGGATTTCCGAAAATTCTCGAGATTCCTCGAAGGAATTGGGTTTCCCGAAAATTTCGAGATTCCTAAAATTTTTGAGATTTCCGAAAGAATCGGGATTTCCGAAAATTCTCGAGATTCCCCGAAGGAATCGGGATTTCCGAAAATTCTCGAGATTCCCCGAAGGAATCGGGATTCCCGAAAATTTCGAGATTCCCGAAAATTGCGAGATTTTCGAAAATTGCGAGATTTTCGAAATAATCGGGATTCCCGAAAATTTCGAAATTTCCCGGAGGAATAGGGTTTCCTGAAAATTTCGAGATTCCCCGAAGGAATCGTGATTCCCGAAAATTCTCGAGATTCCCCGAAGGAATCGTGATTCCCGAAAATTCTCGAGATTCCCGAAAGAATCTGGATTCCCGAAAATTTCGAGATTCCCGAAAGAATCTGGATTCCCGAAAATTTCGAGAATACAACATATGACACTCTTGAAAATAATTCGTGATAGACAGCATTCTTTCAATTTACAATAAATAATTATACCTACTATTTATTTGTGCCCCATTCCTATTCCATATATTCCGAATTGTATAAATTTACAATAATCAATTAAATGACTAAAAAGTACAATAACGTAATTTGCCGAAAACACCTACAATAAAAAGATCCAAAATCATGAATGTATTCATTAAAACGAATATAAATGGTTACTGGGTTCTCGAAATTTTCGGAAATCACGATTCTTTAGGGAATCCCGATTATTTCGAAAATCACGATAAATACGAGAATCCCGACTTTTTCGGGAATCCCGAAATTTTCTGGTACCCGTCCCGAACCCGAAAAAATGTCGGGTTCTCGCACATCCCTACTATTCGAGTCCCTCGGTCTAGCGACTCTGGCGTTTTCAATGGCGCCGGCGCGTCGCAAGAGATCGACGAAAGATCGGCGGGCGCGATGCTCCGTAAATTTCGATCGATTAGTCAGAGGGTATTGCGTCGACGTTGGAGCGAACGAACACGCCTTAGTTTTCCGTTCTTTCTATAGATAAAAGCACACGAGGCTCGGCGCTGTCTGTCCGGTCGGTGGGTGGACGTCGTCCCGACGTGGCCACGGGCCGGATATCGCCGAACGATTTCGCGATAAACGCTCCGCTGTTTGAGTAAAAGGCCGCGTTCGTTTATTGCACTTCGAACGGCCCCCGCGGGCTAAAGTAAACCTACGGAAGGCGTCCTCGGCGAGTTCGTCGACTGCGGCTTCTATCGTTCACCCTCAGAAATAGACCGGGGGTCGTGCGCGAGGCTTCCGTTTCCCCGGACGGTGACGTCGAAATGATTTTTCGTGGCACTCTCGTTCGCGGTTGTTCTCCTCGTTTCTCCGATGATTCTATCTTCTAATCCCGTTTCAGTTTCTTGCCCGGCGTCTTATCGATATTCCGGGCTCGTCGGTGTGGACGAGCCCTAACGAGTCCACGCCGCGGGTAAAAGTGGTGAACGTTCGCGCGCTTACGCCTAGAGATCGAGTCATCCAGCTCTTCCATCGAGCACGGCGAGCTAATCGACCCGAGATTGACGTAGAATGGATTAAACGACCCGACAAAACGTAATTCCGACCGCCATTCAGTTTCACTTACGTGCCAAGACGCCGCGCCGGCCGGGGCCGTTGCGTGCTCCTCTTCAGAGAGGGCCGACACGATCTACCATGCTCGCAAACGTGATCTGTTAACACCGTGTGTCGATCTTCCACCGTTCTATCTCTCCCTCTCTCTCCTGGCCGCTAAACTTCCACGGCAACTTCCTTAGTATCCGCTGAAACCTGCTTTCGCGGACCCTGAGAGCGCCTTCAACGAAACCGAGAGCCACGAAGCCACGCCCACCACCCTGCACGGTGCAAGAGTAAGACCGGTAGTCTTCTTCCTCTTTCGTCTGTCTACTCAATTTTACTCGAGTAGACGCGATCCTCGTTTCTGGAACGACATGCTCTCGTTCTGCAGACACCGGGAGCGACCAAGCCACGCCTATTCCGCGTGGAGGGGGTAAAATGGGCGGTCTTCGGGCCATTTCTCGAACGCTGTTTGCCCGGAACTTATGTTTCGCCTACTTAACCTTGCGTTCGTTTATCGCAAATCGTAGATTCGTGAGTCTTGAGTTACGTCGATTACGAAGCCACGCCTACTCTACGCAAGTCACGCCTATTCCGCGGGAAGTGGGTAAAATGGGCTCTTCCTCGGGCGCTGTTTGCCCCGAACTTCTATTCCGTCTAGGTAACCTTGCTTTCGTAGATCGCAAATCGTAGTACCGTGAGTCTTGAGCTACGTGGATTACGAAGCCACGCCTATTCTGCGGGAGGGGGTAAAATGGGCGGTCTTCAAGCAAATTCTATTCCGTCTACTTAACATTGCTTTTGTAGATCGCAAATTCGTCCGTGTGTCTTGAGTTACGTGGATTACGAAGCCACGCCTATTCCGCGGGAGGGGGTAAAATGGGCGGTCTCGAGGCTCTTTCTCGGGCTCTGTTTGCCCCGACAGCGTGGCCCCCGGGGCAGTTCGGCGGGCCGCAAGAAGAGGAGGGAGAGGGAGGAGCGAATTTATCACGGGGAAAACGGACGATAGAGAGTCGAGGCCGAGCTCGTGGCGATAATTGCTGGCGACAGAGAGGGCGCGGGGTGAAAGTTATGTTTCCGGGCTTCCCGAAACTGTTCCCTTTCACGCTACCCACCTCCCTCCGAGGAAAATAATTAACCCGTCGCACGTGAACCCGTGCGCGCGCGCGATCACCGGTGGTGACTTTCGGCCACCGGTGTGTCTAGCGTAATTACGGAAACGACAGTTTTTCACCGGTGAAGAGTTACGGCCTCGTTAAAAGCGGGAGCCATCCGGCTTAGAACTCATATTTCCAGGTTTAACGAGCAATCAGCTTGGCCGGTGCGAGAGCCCACGGTCTCTCACGGTCTCTCGTCGGGTTCCGTTAAACGCTTCTTCACCTTCTTCTCGCGCCGGGCTCGGTTACCAGAAAACCTGTATGTACGTGTCCCGTGTCTTTTCGTCGCCATTTTGTATTTCCATTCGGCCCGGGTTTCAGTCGACCACTCGCTACCGCACCCCCCGTTCGACGAATCAAATCAGCGTCGAGGTGCCCGACCCGGCCCGACACGCCGCGATGTCTAATTAGAACTTAATTGCCGGGAGGTCGGTGATTTACCGACTTGCTGGAACAGCGACAACCACGGGGCCCACCGGGGCACAATGGCACAATGGCCGTATCATTAGCCTTTTAAGCGAGGCACATGCGAGTCGCCGCGCAAATTAGGCGCAACACCTGGACGGGAATCGGGATCGCGACAACACTCCAAGCCACGTTTCCGTTTTGATCGAGATGCTATCGTGTTTGGTCCTTCTCAAAGTTTCGAAGCTGCTAGATTTTCGAGGGCCATCTTAGGTTCGAGGGCCACGAGACCACGCCCCCTGGGATTTCCCTTTCGCATTTAGTCATTTAGGAAATTTCGGAACCAGATTGCTAGGGATAGCCAGGATTCACGGGGCAGTATGCAAGCGCGGTTAGATTCGAGGGCCACAAGGCCACGCCTCCTGAGATTTCCCTTTTTCGCATTTAGTCGTTTAGAAAATTTCGACGCTAGATTGTTAGGAGTGGCCACAATTCACAGGGGACGATGCAGGGGCCACGATGCCACGCCCCCTGGGATTTCTCTTGCGTACTTGGTGATTTAGAAAATTTCGGAACTGGATTGCTAGGAGTGTCCACAATTCAGGGGGTACGATTCAAGCTCGGTTCGATTCGAGGGCCACGAGGCCACGCCCCCTAAGATTTCACTTTCCTGCTTAATCATTTCAAAAATTTTGAAACTAGATTGTTACGAGTGTCCACGATTCACGGGGCACGATACATGCTCGGTTGGCTCCAGGGGCCACGAGGCCACGCCCCCTGGACTTGTTCATGCGCGAATATTCGGATTTTCCGGCGGTTCCGAGCGGATTGCACGCGAAAATAATTTCGGGCGCCAGTCGTCCAGAGTTCCGACGGATGCGGGGGCTCTGCCGACAGCAGCCTCTCTTCCTTGATTCGGAAGTGGAGGTTTAACCGTATTGAAATGACGGGTCAGCCGGGTCCTGTTGGGTGGCACGATTCGTGGGTGCGTGGACCGTGATCGCGTTTAAGGCCGCCGGAACCGGCGACGAATAATATAATATTAGCGGTATGGTTGGTCGCTTTGAAGTCACGAAGGTCTCCTCCTCGGCCCAGGGACCGATCCGTAATTTACTCGGCCGGCTCAATGGAACGATTCTCCGGATCGTCCCGGATTGGGATATGGGTAATTACGCTGCGACCCGTTCCGTTTCCTCTTGCCCGATTCCCGATGCGCAACGAGCACCATCAAGAAGACATTCGTTCCTCGCCCCTGGAAAACGTCGACGACAGTTTCCACCGCGGCCAAAAACCATTCGGAAAATAACCTCTTCGAGGATACTTTCGCGTGTACAGCGGCCACAACCGACAGTAACCCTGTAAGAGCCACTCAATTTCCTCCGAGCTATTAGTCGGGAGCACAGCTCAAAATTAACTCGAAGCATCCTCTCAAAGTCGAGTCAATTTTGTCCGATCGGGATTTTTCAAAATTTTTCTAGCACTTTTCCTACGAATCTTAATGGAACTGCCAGAAAATGCAAGCTTTCAGCTTTCATTTAAGCTCTCGCATGCCCTAAAATTTCTTCGGCATTACATCTTAAAATTTATTTAAAGCCTCCCCTTAACACTAGGTTTTCGAGGTACTAAGAGTGACCGTTTTACATTAATTTATAAATATAACAAGAATGTGTCTGTCCAAATTATTACTCGTACTAGATTGCTAGGAGTGGCCAGGATTCACGGGGCACGATGCAAACGCGGTTAGATTCGAGGGCTACGAGGCCACGCCCCCTGGGATTTCCCTTTCGTACTTAATCGTTTCGAAAATTTCGGAACTAGATTGCTAGGAATAGCCAGGATTCACGGGGCACTATGCAAGCACGGTTAGATTCGAGGGCCACAAGGCCACGCCTCCCGAGATTTCCCTTTCGTGTTTGGTCATTTAGAAAATTTCGGAACTAGATTGCTAGGAATAGCCAGGATTCACGGGGCACTATGCAAGCACGGTTAAATTCGAGGGCCACAAGGCCACGCCTCCCGAGATTTCCCTTTCGTATTTGGTCATTTAGAAAATTTCGGAACTAGATTGCTAGGAATAGCCAGGATTCACGGGGCACTATGCAAGCACGGTTAAATTCGAGGGCCACAAGGCCACGCCTCCCGAGATTTCCCTTTCGTATTTGGTCATTTAGAAAATTTCGGAACTAGATTGCTAGGAATAGCCAGGATTCACGGGGCACTATGCAAGCACGGTTAAATTCGAGGGCCACAAGGCCACGCCTCCCGAGATTTCCCTTTCGTATTTGGTCATTTAGAAAATTTCGGAACTACATTGTTAGGTGTGTCCAAGATTCACGGGGCACGATGCATGCTCGGTTAGATTCAGGAGCCACGAGGCCACGCCCCCTGGGATTTCTCTTCCACCTTTGAAGAGTGTGATTGATCATTTGGAACATTTTAAAACTAGATTTTCTTAAAGTCGAGTCAATTTTGTCCGATCGGAATTTCTCAAAAATTTTTCGCATTTTTCCTACAAATCTACAAATTCAGCTCTAATTTATATTAGTTTGTGTATTGGTAACTAATGTTTTACATTAGTTTATAAATATAACAGGAACGTCTCTATCCAAATTATTACTCGCTTTCTAAATAATATATACCCGAAGAAATAAATTTGTTGAATACTTCCTCGCGGAGAAAATAAAAAATAATGAAATCCGTCATTTTGTCGGGTCCCGTAAACCTAGTTTTAACGAAGAACGTGAGAATTATGCAAATTTCGCAGACCTGCCGGCGCTTACCTCGGGACAGCGAGTTCCGGAATTCTTTCGCTCGACGATTAGAGCGTTCATGCTTGTCCGCCGATTTTCGCAAGGAACTGGCCGCGGAAGTTGCGAAATTCGCGGAAAAGGTTGCGCGAAGGCGCGGTGTCCGGGTTCGAAACGATAAAGCGCTGCGATAAAATAGCCCCGGACAAATAGTATCGCGCTCGGCTTACCGCGACACGAGTAAATATTTGCGGTCGGAATGGCCGATCGAGAGAGCTTTGCAGGAAATGCTCGGTGAATTTCTAGCAGGCCGTTTTACGCCGCCGCTCTACCGCCCGGCCCGTCCCGTCCCGGCCCGGCCCGGCCCGACCCGGGATATCTGTGTGTACAACGATTCGAAAGCCGCTCTTGACCGGTGCGCGTCGCTTTTCACGCTGCAACGAGCCGCTACGCTCGTTCCAGACCGGGAATTTAAAATAACAACAGTGATAATGACCACACGCTGTTTTATCGGACGACGCGTGTGGATCGATGAAAGCCCGAGATTGAACCCGCTGTTCTACAAATTTTACGTTTCTCGTACTTCCCACTTGGAAACCGAGTCGCGTGTGCCTATACTTTTACGGGAAATAGGGGAAAGCAAAGAAGGCATGGAGATTAATAAATAAAGAATGGGGAAGACTGTTTGAAGGATGGGCTGTCCCGAGCGTGTTCCTAAACTTCCATTGTGTCCCTGTACCAGAACTGTACTTCATTTTGCAACGTGGTGTCGCGAATTAAAAAGATGTAAATAAGATATTGTAAAAGATTCTAAAATTGCTAGCTGAAAGCTAAGAAAGTTTGGAAATCCATGGGGAATGTACTATGTAGACTCGGAGCCATTGTAGTGCCCCACGGGGCATTTCGAGAACCGTAGATCATTTTCCACCATAGTCTCGCAAATTAACTATAAAAGATTCCAAAATTCCAACCTGGAAGCTAAAATGTTTGGAAATCCATGGGAACCTTTCTATACAGATTTGGGGCCACTGTGGTGCCCCACGGGGCATTTTGAGAACCGTAGATCATTTTCCATAATAGCCTCGCAAATTAACTGTCAAAGATCCTAAAATTGCAACATGGAAGCTAAAATCGTTTGGAAGTCCATGGCAAACGTTCTATGTAGACTTGGGGCCACTGTGGTGCCCCACGGGGCATTTTGAGAACCGTAGATCATTTTCCACCATAGTCTCGCAAATTAACTGTAAAAGATTCTAAAATAGCAACCTCTGGACGCTAAGACTGTTTGGAAATCCATGGGACCCTTCTATACAGACTTGGGGCCATTGTGGTGCCCCACGGGGCATTTCGAGAACCGTAGATCATTTTCCAACGTGGTCTCGCAAACTGACTGTAAAAGATTCTAAAATTGCAACATGGAAGCAAAAATAGTTTGGAAATCCATGGGGAACGTTCTATGTAGACTCGGGGCCATTGCGGTGCCCCACGGGGCATTTCGAGAACCGTAGATCATTTTCCACCATAGTCTCGCAAATTAACTGTAAAAGATTCTAAAATAGCAACCTCTGGACGCTAAGACTGTTTGAAAATCCATGGGACCCTTCTATACAGACTTGGGGCCATTGTGGTGCCCCACGGGGCATTTCGAGAACCGTAGATCATTTTCCAACGTGGTCTCGCAAACTGACTGTAAAAGATTCTAAAATTGCAACATGGAAGCAAAAATAGTTTGGAAATCCATGGGGAACGTTCTATGTAGACTCGGGGCCATTGCGGTGCCCCACGGGGCATTTCGAGAACCGTAGATCATTTTCCACCATAGTCTCGCAAATTAACTGTAAAAGATTCTAAAATAGCAACCTCTGGACGCTAAGACTGTTTGGAAATCCATGGGAACCTTCTATACAGACTTGGGGCCATTGTGGTGCCCCACGGGGCATTTTGAGAACCGTAGATCATTTTCCAACGTGGTCTCGCAAATTAACTGTAAAAGATCCTAAAATTGCAACCTGGAAGCCAGAACCGTTTGGAAATCCATGGGGAACGTTCAAGACCCGTATGTACACTCGGGGCCATTGTGGTGCCCCACGGGGCATTTCGAGAACCGTAGATCATTTTCCAACGTGGTCTCGCAAACTGACTGTAAAAGATTCTAAAATTGCAACATGGAAGCAAAAATAGTTCGGAAATCCATGGGGAACGTTCTATGTAGACTCGGGGCAATTGCGGTACCCCACGGGGCATTTCGAGAACCGTAGATCATTTTCCACCATAGTCTCGCAAATTAACTGTAAAAGATTCTAAAATAGCAACCTCTGGACGCTAAGACTGTTTGAAAATCCATGGGACCCTTCTATACAGACTTGGGGCCATTGTGGTGCCCCACGGGGCATTTCGAGAACCGTAGATCATTTTCCAACGTGGTCTCGCAAACTGACTGTAAAAGATTCTAAAATTGCAACATGGAAGCAAAAATAGTTTGGAAATCCATGGGGAACGTTCTATGTAGACTCGGGGCCATTGCGGTGCCCCACGGGGCATTTCGAGAACCGTAGATCATTTTCCACCATAGTCTCGCAAATTAACTGTAAAAGATTCTAAAATAGCAACCTCTGGACGCTAAGACTGTTTGGAAATCCATGGGACCCTTCTATACAGACTTGGGGCCATCGTGGTGCCCCACGGGGCATTTCGAGAACCGTAGATCATTTTCCAACGTGGTCTCGCAAATTAACTGTAAAAGATCCTAAAATTGCAACCTGGAAGCCAGAACCGTTTGGAAATCCGTGGGGAACGTTCAAGACCCGTATGTACACTCGGGGCCATTGTGGTGCCCCACGGGGCATTTCGAGAACCGTAGATCATTTTCCAACGTGGTCTCGCAAACTGATTGTAAAAGATTCTAAAATTGCAACATGGAAGCAAAAATAGTTCGGAAATCCATGGGGAACGTTCTATGTAGACTCGGGGCAATTGCGGTGCCCCACGGGGCATTTCGAGAACCGTAGATCATTTTCCACCATAGTCTCGCAAATTAACTGTAAAAGATTCTAAAATAGCAACCTCTGGACGCTAAGACTGTTTGAAAATCCATGGGACCCTTCTATACAGACTTGGGGCCATTGTGGTGCCCCACGGGGCATTTCGAGAACCGTAGATCATTTTCCAACGTGGTCTCGCAAACTGACTGTAAAAGATTCTAAAATTGCAACATGGAAGCAAAAATAGTTTGGAAATCCATGGGGAACGTTCTATGTAGACTCGGGGCCATTGCGGTGCCCCACGGGGCATTTCGAGAACCGTAGATCATTTTCCACCATAGTCTCGCAAATTAACTGTAAAAGATTCTAAAATAGCAACCTCTGGACGCTAAGACTGTTTGGAAATCCATGGGAACCTTCTATACAGACTTGGGGCCATTGTGGTGCCCCACGGGGCATTTTGAGAACCGTAGATCATTTTCCAACGTGGTCTCGCAAATTAACTGTAAAAGATCCTAAAATTGCAACCTGGAAGCCAGAACCGTTTGGAAATCCATGGGGAACGTTCAAGACCCGTATGTACACTCGGGGCCATTGTGGTGCCCCACGGGGCATTTCGAGAACCGTAGATCATTTTCCAACGTGGTCTCGCAAACTGACTGTAAAAGATTCTAAAATTGCAACATGGAAGCAAAAATAGTTCGGAAATCCATGGGGAACGTTCTATGTAGACTCGGGGCAATTGCGGTACCCCACGGGGCATTTCGAGAACCGTAGATCATTTTCCACCATAGTCTCGCAAATTAACTGTAAAAGATTCTAAAATAGCAACCTCTGGACGCTAAGACTGTTTGAAAATCCATGGGACCCTTCTATACAGACTTGGGGCCATTGTGGTGCCCCACGGGGCATTTCGAGAACCGTAGATCATTTTCCAACGTGGTCTCGCAAACTGACTGTAAAAGATTCTAAAATTGCAACATGGAAGCAAAAATAGTTTGGAAATCCATGGGGAACGTTCTATGTAGACTCGGGGCCATTGCGGTGCCCCACGGGGCATTTCGAGAACCGTAGATCATTTTCCACCATAGTCTCGCAAATTAACTGTAAAAGATTCTAAAATAGCAACCTCTGGACGCTAAGACTGTTTGGAAATCCATGGGACCCTTCTATACAGACTTGGGGCCATCGTGGTGCCCCACGGGGCATTTCGAGAACCGTAGATCATTTTCCAACGTGGTCTCGCAAATTAACTGTAAAAGATCCTAAAATTGCAACCTGGAAGCCAGAACCGTTTGGAAATCCGTGGGGAACGTTCAAGACCCGTATGTACACTCGGGGCCATTGTGGTGCCCCACGGGGCATTTCGAGAACCGTAGATCATTTTCCAACGTGGTCTCGCAAACTGATTGTAAAAGATTCTAAAATTGCAACATGGAAGCAAAAATAGTTCGGAAATCCATGGGGAACGTTCTATGTAGACTCGGGGCAATTGCGGTGCCCCACGGGGCATTTCGAGAACCGTAGATCATTTTCCACCATAGTCTCGCAAATTAACTGTAAAAGATTCTAAAATAGCAACCTCTGGACGCTAAGACTGTTTGAAAGTCCATGGGACCCTTCTATACAGACTTGGGGCCATTGTGGTGCCCCACGGGGCATTTCGAGAACCGTAGATCATTTTCCAACGTGGTCTCGCAAACTGACTGTAAAAGATTCTAAAATTGCAACATGGAAGCAAAAATAGTTCGGAAATCCATGGGGAACGTTCTATGTAGACTCGGGGCAATTGCGGTGCCCCACGGGGCATTTCGAGAACCGTAGATCATTTTCCACCATAGTCTCGCAAATTAACTGTAAAAGATTCTAAAATAGCAACCTCTGGACGCTAAGACTGTTTGAAAGTCCATGGGACCCTTCTATACAGACTTGGGGCCATTGTGGTGCCCCACGGGGCATTTCGAGAACCGTAGATCATTTTCCAACGTGGTCTCGCAAACTGACTGTAAAAGATTCTAAAATTGCAACATGGAAGCAAAAATAGTTTGGAAATCCATGGGGAACGTTCTATGTAGACTCGGGGCCATTGCGGTGCCCCACGGGGCATTTCGAGAACCGTAGATCATTTTCCACCATAGTCTCGCAAATTAACTGTAAAAGATTCTAAAATAGCAACCTCTGGACGCTAAGATTGTTTGAAAATCCATGGGACCCTTCTATACAGACTTGGGGCCATCGTGGTGCCCCACGGGGCATTTCGAGAACCGTAGATCATTTTCCAACGTGGTCTCGCAAACTGACTGTAAAAGATTCTAAAATTGCAACGTGGAAGCAAAAATAGTTTGGAAATCCATGGGGAACGTTCTATGTAGACTCGGGGCCATTGCGGTGCCCCACGGGGCATTTCGAGAACCGTAGATCATTTTCCACCATAGTCTCGCAAATTAACTGTAAAAGATTCTAAAATAGCAACCTCTGGACGCTAAGACTGTTTGGAAATCCATGGGACCCTTCTATACAGACTTGGGGCCATCGTGGTGCCCCACGGGGCATTTCGAGAACCGTAGATCATTTTCCAACGTGGTCTCGCAAACTGACTGTAAAAGATTCTAAAATTGCTACATGGAAGCAAAAATAGTTTGGAAATCCACATGGGACCCTTCTATACAGACTTGGGGCCACTGTGGTGCCCCACGGGGCTTTCCCAGAGCCGTAGATCATTTTGCAACGTGTACGATCATTATTTTATGCACCATATTGCCGAGCTAACTCGGTGTTCAGTCGCGTGTCTAGGCTTGCACGGAGCCATTGTGGCGCGTTACCTGTCGAATCGCTTCTGTTCAGCGATGAATCGGATCGATTGTAGTCTAGTTTCCTATTAGTGCTTAATTGGCGCAAACTGCGGCGATTCATACGGCCGTTCACCGAGCAAACTGTTAGCACGCGCTCTCCTCTCTCTCTCTCTCTCTCTCTCTCTCTCTCTCTCTCCTTCCCTCTCCCTCTATCTTTATCATTCGCTAGACAGCCGATCGGATTCTCAAGTGCGCCGGTGTACGATCACGACATTCTTCGAGTACGTTCGCACACACGAACGTTGTCGTAGTCAGCGTCGAAGGTGGAGCTTCCGTTTCCGGCAACGGACGTGCCGTATACGAGAATCGGCACGTTCGAAAGCGTGTGTTCCTCGGACGTGTCCATTCGGAGGGACGTTCGTCGTTCCGTGGTATTTTCGGAGCCAAACGGCTCTTGGAAAATCTTCTGGAGAAGTACGCTCCGGGACAAGAAGATAGCGTCACATATTGTTGTCTCGTTTAACACCATAAACCGAAGAAAATAGATATCTTAACCCATTAACCGCCAAACTTTAGAATGAAAGAATTAACCCTTAACACTCTAAGGCGCCGCTAAAAATTGCTGTATCATTATTCAAAATATTTTTTACATTATTAAATTTGTTTGTATTCAATAAATTAGTAAACACTTTATTATTGTACGTGTAAATTGCACCATTTTCGTATGTATAACACGAAAAAGAAAATATATATTGAAGAGAAATATTCTAGGTCTGAAGAAATGTTTCGTTTTACAGTTAAAATAGCTTCGAGTGCAGAGGGTTAAACTAAACTGTCAGGCGTACCAAATATATTTCTGACGCCGAGTGGTGTACGTGAAATTCCAAAATTCCCAATTGGGGATCATGGCAGCCAATGGGTTAATATGTGAACATTCTTGGACATGTCTTTATGTATAACGTACCGAGTATCGTCCACAATATTTAGCAGATTTTCGATTCTCAGTTGCGTGTAAGATACTGAAGTGGATACATGCAATGTACAACCTAATTGATAAAGTGTGTACGTCGTTTGTTCGCGCTTATTTGATAAAAAGAACATGGTACAGTGTTGGGAATGGGTCGTGGAAAAAGATTAAATGAAGTTAAAGTTAAAGGACGAACAATATCCAGTTACAAAATTCTCAAACGTTGTAAACAGGAGCCGAAAAGAGATTATAAACTTATTAAACAGTCCTGAAAATTACGGAAAAAAGAACTTTCCAGACCCTCACGGGTAGCCCCGCGGCAGTGGGGATAATTCCGCGACGTTTATCATCCAGGCCTTGGCGACATATATAGAGGAATCACTGTATTGGATACACCGGGGTAAAACGGAAATCAAATTTATAAAAGAACGAATGAATAGTGAACGTCATATTGAAATGATAAATGAACAATTAAACACATGTGCTGGAAGATGCACACAGCAAAAGTAGTAAAGAAATACATTTCTTCGAAGAATATTCTTTTTTTTTCCACCGACCTCAACGTTATCGAAAATTGTTGTGGACATCTTGCCAGGGGCGTATACCAAAATGGCAAACAATTTCAAAATATTAACGATTTAAAACAATGTATTCTGGACGAGTGGGAATATGTTAGCCAAAAAAAAAAAAAAAAAAGAATTACAAAATTCTATAAATCTTTACCAAACGGAGTGATTGAAGTCATTAGATGTAAAAGAGGTTCTACAAAATATTGAGCTTTGATTTTTATCGATTGTTTTATACTACAAATTTTTCGTTAAACGTGCTGTCCCGCTATACTTCCTTAATAATTCTATTTCTTTAAGTAAAAATAAATAGGTTCATTTCTCCTCATATATGTCAGGAAGGACACTCTGAACATAGTATAAAAAAATTGAATTTGTAACGTTTAACCCTTAGCACTCGAAGGCACCACTAAAAGTTGCTGTATCATTATTCAAAATATTTTTCACATTATTAAACTTGTTTGTATTTAATAAATTACTAAACATTATTGTACGAGTAAATTGCACCATTTTCGTATGTACAACATGAAACAAAAATATATAGACGGGAAATATTCTAGGTCGGAAGAAATGCTTCGTTTTCAAGGTAAAATAGCTTCGAGTGCAATAAACAGAAATTACGTAAATCTGAAAGTGTGCTATCGTTTCGTCCTGTAGTGTAAACGATCGCAGAAAGGCGTCAGGACATTCTTGAATTCTGACTGGGAGCATGCGATGGTTTTTATGCCAATGAGTCGACGATGGTTCGACCGTGCTCGAGAGATTCCGCGGAGAGCGCGCGCGATCAGCGAAACGTGTTAATCGGTCACGAGTCGACCGCGTCGCTCGGTTTTCAGAGCGGAAACCGTTGCGGTAATAACGTCTGGTGCGAAGTATTACGGAGAAATGAAAAGGAACTATCCTCCTCCCCTCCTCCTCCCCTCCCCTGCCTTTCCTCTTCCCCTCTTTCTCTCTCTCTTTCGGACGGCGGGACCACCGCGAGAGCTTACATCGAAGAGTAACCGCCGCCGGTGGTAGTGTCGCGCGAACAAAGCTTTTGTGGTCCCACCGACCGGTACACATTGTTCCTTGATAACGATATCGTTCCGTAGAAACACCGATTCGTCGCTGTCCCGTCCCTAATTGGGTTAATGCGTTCCGCGGCGATTCGCTTTTCTGCGGCGCAGCTCCGAACGAATATCGCCGATTGTCGCGTCGATTGCAGCCAACAAAAAGCCGTGATTCGAACGATCCGAGATAATTGACGTTAAGTAGAGCATTCGCTCGAAAGACCTCCCAACCACCTACACCATACTTCTTCCATCTCCTCCTCCCTCGATATTCTTCTTCGATGACTTCTGTCTCTCGTTCCCTCCGATCGGGTTGTAAACGCTCGACGATTCAGTGAATTCTCGATATATGTCAACAACACGGGTCTTGTCAGCGACATATATCGTCCAGGAGACATACCCGAGCCGTGTTGTGTTTACACTCTTCCACGTCCGAGGCCTCTCGAGCTTTATTGTCCCGCGGTAGTGGGGATAATTCCGCGACGTTTATCGTCCAGGCCATAGCGACATATATAGAGAAATTATTGTACATGGACGCAGACCTTGACATTGGGGCCAGGCAGAAATATAGAAACGTCCTGAGGCAGGTATTGTCTACTGCTACAAAATAATAGATGAAATAAAGAAGGCGTTTTATTGTAAATCTATGTAAGAAGTAACAAATACATCCCACGAACTAATATTGTTCGATTAGTGCGTTTAAGTATTTAATATTGCTTTCGTTGCGGCCCGTGCGAAGTACAGTGAATTCTCGATATATGTCAACAGCAAGCTTCTTGCCAACGACATATATCGGCCCGTGTTATGTTTACACTCCTCGGCGTCTGAGGCCTCTCGAGCTTTATTGTCCCGCGGTAATGTCGACAATAGGAAAAGTCTCCAACTTGTTATTAACACTAAACCTACCGAGCCTTAAAAGCAACTGATACATTTTGTCTTATAAAAATGACGACACTCAATTTATTTCGATTTTGTGCGGTTCGTATTATAATATATGCTCTACTAAATACATTTATTTAACACTAGATTTCCGGAGCGAGTCAATTTGACTAATTAACGATTTTATTGCTGTATACGGTGAATTCTCGATATATGTCAACAACGCGGGTCTTGCCAGCGACATATATCGTCCAGGAGACATACCCGAGCCGTGTTATTTTTACACTTCGAGGCCTCTCGAGCTTCCTGCCCCCCCCCCCCCCCCCACGTGGGTATGCAGTAGTGGGGATAATTCCGCGACATTCATCATCCAGGCCTTGGCGACATATATAGAGAAATCACTGAATTCTTTTTTCTAAGCTGCTACAATACTATAAGATTGCAATACCATACGAATCTGGATTATGCAGAAGAATTTGTCACTGCTATACAATTTTCATTGTTCATTTCGTTTATTTTGCACTATTCAACTCTTTCAATCGAAACTCTTCGGGACCGTTTCGGGACATTCGAAACAGAAAAGGTGCACACGGCGTGCTCGGTATGTCGAGATCGATTTCCATTATAATTCGAAGAAAACCATTACGTTCCGGTGGCCGGAAACACATGTACACATGCACGCTCTCCGTATCGTTCGTCGAGCGGTTTTCCGCGTGAAGCGTGCATATCGCGTCGGCGCGATTCCGTTGTCTGCCGCGCGATGAAGCGCGTCGCCTATTAGCTCTCGCGGGAACAGGAACAACGGTTGAAGCGCTGCGCGTCGTTACGGTTTCTTCGTCGTCGCGAGTGAGTAACTACGCTCCGAGAATTCTACGTCTCGTTTTACGATCGCGATTCAGACGTTCCCGCGAACTGCTCCACCTGTTTGATCGCGGGAATAGAACGGACATCGGTATAGCAAGAATCGTTTCCCTCTCGATCATCGAAACGTCGCACAGTGGTCCAAATCGAGAAATTCAGTGACTTTTGGCCCGAAAATGAACTTTCATGTATCGATACCTGATCAATGAACATTGCTTCCGAAATGTCCATAGACCTCGGAAATGGAGAAATTAGTACAATTTATTAAATATTATAGTTGTAATAAATATTGAAAGTTGGACATTTTAAGAAGAGTATTTTTCACGAGAAAAATTGCTTCACTTCGATGCGATGCCCTGACGTTCCTATTTAATATTTTCTCGCGCTTTTTTTTTTAATTAAAGAGCAGATTTTTGCGATAAGAAATCGTGTCTTACATTATTAATTAGTCTGCACAATGTATTAAAAGTTAATGCTGGACTGAATGGAGAAAATTAAAAAATTTTTTTATATTCGGTAAGAGATATCTTTAAAGTCCCAGGAAGTCCCAGTTTCTAACAAATTGGACTATTTTCAGTACACCTTCCTCTATATGATGGTATAAAAATTATTTCCGCACTCTTTCGCCTTTGCAAATTATAGCAGTTTAAAACTGACAATGTTACGATTATGATTGGTATCCCATGCCTGCTTCAGTCCATAAGTTATTAATGCATGGTGCAGATGTAATAAAACACACCAATCGGACAATTATCGGAGGAGGCTCAAGAAACACGTCACAAAGACTTTAAACAATTTAGATACAAACATACAAGAAAATCAGACAGAATATTAACAAATGAAGATGTATTTTATAGACTTTTATTGACATCGGACCCGCACATGTCAGCAATGCGAGTGAAATCATGTAAGAAAAGAATACAAAATTTAGAACCAGAAGCTGAATTATTAATAATTAAATAATAGAAAAGGCAGGCTTTGACATGGATGGACTATAAAAAATAATGCTAGACAAAGCCATTTGAGAATGAAGACTGACAAAGTATAAACAAATATTATTTTTTCATATTTCATGTTATTATTATTATATTATAAAACCATCATTGTTATCACATTTTTATCACAAAAGATTTACAAAAATGTTACTAAATTATTTTATATTATATACAATATTACAAATATTATCAATTATTATAAAAAATATCTTTTGACACAGTTATGTGACGTTTTTACCTTACCCGACTCCTCAAATTTACATTTTTCCCAATTCATTAAACATTGCATGTGTGAAACAAATATAAAATACACACTTAGAAAGAAAAAATGGTTTGGAAGATTGTATTTAAACAATTTTTGTTTTAGTGAAAAATATCAATGAAAATTAATAAGAAATTATTGTATAACAAATTTAAAAAACATTAATTTTTCTTTAGTTCAAATTGACTATTTTTTTAATGAATTTTAGTGCAAATTTCATCCCGATAACTCTTATGGTACAAAAGTTATAACAAAAAGTCACTGAATTTCTCGATTTGGACCACTGTGCGCCGGAGAAATCGATGTGAAGAAATTTACACGCGACGAATTATCGAATTGAAACAACTAAGAACATAAACAGCAACTTCCCCGAAGAGATCGGAGTAGTTTATCGTTTCGGCAAACATTCCTTCGTCGAGACTTCTTCGGTTTTCGCTCTCGCGATAGATAACGCTATCGCACGAGAATATAACGACGAAGAACCGAATTCTTCTCTGCAGCGAGCAGCATGGGAATGAGAGAGAGAGAGAGAGAGATAGAGAGAGAGAGATAGGAAGAGAGGCTTGCGACGCAGAAGGTCGAGGTCGACCAGTCCGGAAGCACGTAATCTGGTTTTGTTTCGCGGAAAATCCTTATCCGGGCATTGTTCGACGCGCACAAAAGCGTCCTCGGCACGGTATGCGACGTTGCAACCGGTCTGGAAATCGATAACCGATTTCCGGCGCGCGGTGCCCAGTATCGATCGACGACAACTGAGACGATCCCGAGAGCTGTGTACATTCCTGGCCGATTACCGATTCGTCGGCACGGTCTCGGGTTGCCTTCCGGAGAACCTAAGAATATTCGAGAAGTGATCGAACTTGCTCGAGCAGATACCGCGGTTTCGTTGAATTGAGAAATAGGAAAATTAAATGCGTAGTATTATTATACGTAGAATTACCTGGCTCCGGCGAGGCGGAGCGCAACGAAGCCACGCCCTCCCCGACGCAGACCACGCCTACTCTACGAAATTAAGAATCATCAACACAATTTTTCACGTGCATTATAAAATTGATCGTATGGAATCTAAATGACTTCAATCTTATCACCATTACATGACTGTAGACAACAGTTTCAAGCACAACATGAGTAAAGTATAATTCAAAATGGCACTCGACGTGTTCACTGCCCTGCTATTCGTTTTGAATCGCAGCATTTATTATCGTTTTAGCTGTGCGACGTCTTTGTGCGCGTAGAATAGGGGCGTGACATCGTGCGTCTGGCTTGGACGACTTAGCTCTCGTACAATAGGGGCGTGGCTTTGTGGCCCTGGCCCTGAAAAACTTCGTTTGCATCGAGTAGACCAGAAGTTCGTGTCCCTGGCTCAGACGACTTTGTTCTCGTTGAAGAGGGGCGTGACTTGGTGTCTATTTCTCAAGACGATTTTATAAGCGTAGAATAGGGGCGTGGCTTCTTGGCCCTGGCCCCGAACAACCTTGTTGTCCGCCTTCAACCAGGGCCAGAAGTTCTTGCACCTGTCTTAGACGACTTTGTTCTCGAAGAAGAGGGGCGTGACTTGGTGTCCTTGTCTTAAGACGATTCTTTTCGCGTAAAATAGGGGCGTGGCTCCGTGGACCTGGTCCCGAACAACTTTGTTGTCCGCCTTGAGTAGAGCCAAAAGTTCGTGTCCCTCGCTCAGACAATGTGTTCTCGTGCAAGAGGGGCGTGACATCGTATCTCTGTCTCAAGACGATTCTTTTCGCGTAAAATAGGGGCGTGGCTTCGTGGCCCTGGCCCCGAACAACTTTGTTGTCCACCTTGAGTAGGGTCAGAAGTTCTTGCACCTGTCTTAGACGACTTTGTTCTCGTGAAAGAGGAGCGTGACTTGGTGTCTATGTCTCAAGACGATTTTATAAGCGTAGAATAGGGGCGTGGCTTCTTGGCCCTGGCCCCGAACAACCTTGTTGTCCGCCTTGAACCAGGGCCAGAAGTTCTTGCACCTGTCTTAGACGACTTTGTTCTCGAAGAAGAGGGGCGTGAATTGGTGCTTCTGTCTCAAGACGATTCTTTTCGCGTAAAATAGGGGCGTGGCTCCGTGGCCCTGGCCCTGGCCCCGAACAACTTTGTTGTCCGCCTTGAGTAGGGCCAGAAGTTGATGTCCCTGGCTCAAACGACTTTGTTCCCGTAGAAGAGGGGCGTGACTTCGTATTTCTGTCCCAAGGCAATTTTTTTTGCTTAGAATAGGGGCGTGGCGTGGTGGCCCCGGCTCAGACGACTTTGTTCGTTGAGAACAGATGCGTCTCTCGTTCAGACGACTCTGTCGGCACAGAACAGGAACGTGGCCCCGGAGCCGTAGGCAGTGGCCCGCGGGGCAATTCCGTGGCCGCAGCCGGCCGGTTCGAAGCACGGCGAAGTTGGGCGACACAGTTGGAAATCGATACGATGTATCGCCGAGTGAGCGGCTGGATGTTGCACGCCGACGAAAAGCGACGCGACGCGACTCGATGCATCGAAGTCTCCCGAGGACAGGAGAGGGAGAGCGGGAGCGAGAGAGGAGAGTTGAACGTGTGTAGTACGCCCGGTGGCCGGTCGAAATTCCGAAATTCCGGGCGTGCCGAGTTGTTATCTAACCCGACGTGTCTGCCTTGGCGGGCACGTAGAGCGGCGTCGTTCCTCTCTCGGCGTGCACCCGCCGCTTTTCGCATTAGTCATCCGGGGCCAGGACAAGACAGGGACACGGGAACGGAGACGGGAAAGGCGAAAGGCGATTGCTCCGCTCGCCTCGCGCATAGACCAGTTGTAGGCAAGAGCAACTCCGCGCCGCCTTCAGGTTTATACACGCGCGTATTTTGTTCCGCTCGAGCGGTCGCCGTCTTCGTCGTCGTTGCCCAAACAACCAACGATTTCCAGGTAGAACGCGCACCGGTCGCTCGGAGATCACTCGGCGACAACGGCCACCAGATAATCGTTTCGTGACTACGATGCACACTCGATACACGGTGTGCTATTTCTCTCTCTCTTTCTCTGCAGCTTCTTCTTCGGGGGAGGCCAGCTACTCTCGATACCCTCGGCGCCGAACGCCGGATGACTTTCGCGAATCGATTTGCTCCCCTCCCGCTCTCGAAGCGAGCACACCGTGTTACGGTAGGTCGTTCACCGAGCTCGCGAATCTCTCCGGTCCTGCGTACACCAATCCCGCGAATTATTATTATTATCAGCGTCACCGATACACATACGGCGACCCCCACTAATATTCGGACGCTTTTAATAAGCGTGTAACTTTGTTAACCCTTGGCACTCGAATGGCGACTTCAACACGTGCACGGACAGTCAAAATTTCAGTGAGCCTGCAAAAGACAGGCAATTTTTCTTGAAACTAGTTGTATTATACGATATCTGATTACACATGAACAATAATAATAAGTTAACTGTCGTTGGTAATGACTGTTGGTCGTGACTTTGAAATGTATATTAACCCCTTAACTTGTACGCTCGAGTTAATTCGAGCGCGCTATACAGGCCAAACTGTGCACACTCGAGATAATTCGAGCGGAGTTGTATTTTATGCTGCTACAATTTTTCACACTCGAATGTAATCGAGAATTGAAAGTAACAATGTGAAAGCAAAGGAAAAAAATCGTTTTATTGACATTTATCATTTACATGGGATTGTAAGCTATAACACTTATTTATTCAAGAATAAAGTATAGCCTTTTTCCATGGAACAAAAGCGCAGTACATCAAAAATTGATTTTTTTTGCCGGTTAAAAAAAAAACTGTGCGTTAAGGCGTTAATTACAAGAACTTAAGGTTGTATAAAATTAAATGAACAAAAATTGGCTTTGAAATTTGATTGCTATAGCATTCGTGTCATTTTGCATCACTATGAAAATGAATGCTATGGCATTCACGTCCGCGAACGTGTTAAGGGGCCACTAGAGATTGATGTATTATTATTCAAAATATTTTTTACATTATTCAGTTTGTTTGTATTTAATAAATTACTGAACGCTTCAGTATTGTACGAGTAAATTGCACCATTTTCGTATGTGTAACATTGGAAAAAATATTCTAGGGAAAATATTCTAGGTCGGAAGAAATGTTTCGAGTTAAAATAGCTTCAAGTGCAAAGGGTTAATACATATTTATTAAACTCTGTTCAGAATCATTGTCACAAGTATGACTCGATATTGTAGGGTAGGGGGTTAATGTTAGAAATAGGAGCCAAGCAAGGAACTCTCTCTTTAATCATTTTACTATAAATTTTACTGTAAATTTTTCTCTATTTTAAATTGTAGCTACTTCCGCAAAAATCCGCAATCTACAGATCAGTTGCAATTGCATACGCATTGTTGTCCGAAGTCGTACTGCATAATTTCAATACTCTTCTGCTAGATTGTTTCAATAATTCGTGAAGGAGGTACGTCGCATTCGATAAAACGTTTCAACAAAGGAGACGAGCAACGCAACAACTGCTGCTAGCGAACGCGTTAATAGGATTTTCAGTAATCGTACTGTAACAAATGGGAAGCTCGGGAAGATCATGCTTTACATAATAATCCTAAAACGGAGTTACCGGATTTCGTTACTAGGTGTGAGGTCACGGTCAAAGTTGCTGTTGATGAATTAACCCTTAGGACTCGAATGGCGACTCTGAGACGCCACTAAAAATTACTGTATCAAAATATTTTCTGCATCAGTTTCATTTGCATAAAATGAAAAGAAATTATCTAGGTAGGCAGAAGAGTATAGTTTTCCAGTTAAAATAGTTCCGAGGTCAAAGGGTTAAGATTCAGTATGGTAAACTAATCTGGCTTCTGAAAGAGGCTTTCACTTTTGAAAAAATAGTTCTGTTTTAACACGTGAAGTGCCAAATATCATTCCCAGAGATTCTTACGAAATCAGAGTAATTTAATTCATGAAAACGAAACTAGAAATTTTAAATGTATTATAAGGGATGCTGTTTTAACCCTTTTGAATTCTAAAGATCTTAATAAAATTCGGTTTATCTGGATATGTCACAATAAAAATGAATGTTTAAACCTAGTCAAAAATCACTGTCATATTGGACCATACGACTTGGGTATTTTTTAAGAAGTTAGCACAATTGGTTTGCTACATAAAGTGAAAAAAAAAAATGTTTACAAAAATTGCAATTGGTCGAAATTGCAGAGAAAATACACGCTATTGCATAGTTGTATTTTGCAACTTTTTCAAGACTGTCTAGCGTTGCTGGCTATACTTTTCGAACACCCTGTAGAACGGTCCGACTGATGACTTAGGCA
This sequence comes from Halictus rubicundus, assembly GCF_050948215.1. Lineage (NCBI taxonomy): Eukaryota > Metazoa > Arthropoda > Insecta > Hymenoptera > Halictidae > Halictus > Halictus rubicundus. The sequence continues at coordinate 6,961,642 of NC_135161.1, read as the reverse complement.
TCGTCTGTTGCAAAGTCCGAAGTGTCTGAGGATTTTCGGAATGCGGGCGTGAGAATTTCGAACACGACGCGACACGAGGGGACAATGGATGACGCGGAGGAAAACGCGAAAGTGTCTGGATGAGTGACGTGTCGATGGAGAAAGCTTAGGGTTGTTTGGGTTCGGTGACTCATTCGTTTCGCATCTCTTATCGACCAGGCGCTGTACGTCAGGAGTTCACGTTCAGATTAGTCAGATCGCGACTGATGTCTAACGACTCAAGGACACGCAGTACAGTGTGAATTCTCTATATATGTCGCCGAGACCTGGATGATAATCGTCGCGGAATTATCCCCCTTCCGCGAGGTATACCCCGTGAGTGTAAACATAAGACGGTTAGGGTATGTCACCTGGACGATACACGACGCTGGCAAGACCCGCGTTGGTGACATATATCGTGAATTCACTGTATTATGGTAAAACCTGCTGAAAATCTGGCTGAATATATTCTTGATATTTTTATAAAATAATCTAAACTGACCACTTTTAGTGTTTCGTAAACCTAGTGCTAAACACCAATTTCTTCTACAAATTAATTACTATTCTCGAAAAAGTATGATTCGATAAAAAAGCAAAAGGCGACAAAAAGTTGCTCGTTGTTGCTTCAGCGTGGTCATAGTTTCTCAGGGGTTCTGATATAAACGTTTTCTCTTGCGAGAATAAGGAACAAAAGACACATCGAAGAGCTAGAAAATAGACATTTTTAAAAAGTAGTATGTCAATATAACAAGTATGTGTGCTGTGGAACTGTCACAAAGTCGACGGTAACATAATTCGTCGTTACAAAACCCGTATACAGTGATTTCTTTATATTTGTCACCAAGGCCTGGACGATAAACGTCGCGGAATTATCACCCATTCAAGCAGACTATCATTTCTTTGCCTTCAAGGTCATCCGAAGGTCATGCTATACTAACTCGTTGAATTCGTCTCGATACGGGCTAGAATACTGTTAACTCGAAAATACAAAAAGTGCCATTTAAAAAAATGAAGGTGACCTTGACAATACTAAAAAATAATTCTTCTCGAACTTTTTTTTATTGCAATGTATAGCCAATCGAAAACTGATCAACTTTTGTTCAAAATATTTGTTTGTCAGATCATCACAAGTACTTGACAAATCCTGAAAGGTGTTATATGGGACATCCTGTATATGTCGCCAAGGCATGGATGATAAACGTCGCGGTATTATCCCCACTACCGCGGGGTGTACCCTGTGAGGGGAAGCTCGAGAGGCCTTAGACATCGAAGAGTGTCTCCTGGACGATACATGACGCTGACAAGACTCGCGCTGTTGACATATATCGAGAATTCAGTGAATTCCCGTTATAAGTGTTCAGGATTCAAGCGTTGGAATTCGGCGGCTATTGTCTTGGCGGGCGACCGCTGTTTCATACGGTTTTTGTCTCGTATGTCAACACGCGGCAAGAACGCGTGTCGCTCTCATTGACCGGATTTCAACGCTTGAATCCTTCAAATCGAGACAAACAAGGATTATCCGATTCGGGAGCACCAATCACGGTGCTCCACATTCGATGGTCCTTGTTATTTAAGGCACCTGCGCGTGCCTTCTCGCTCTCTTCATGTTCGCCTCTCGCATCGCTCTGGTAACTTTCGTCAATCGTCACGGTGTATTCTAATCGTACGGTAATAGTTCTCGCGCCCGTTCGCTGATCTCTCGCGCTCTCAAAATACTCGTTTGTATTTTTCTCGCGCTCTTTCGCGCCGCGTTACGAGCCTTCTGCTTCGCGCCAAGATCTCCGTCGTTCGCGTCGAAGATTTCCGCCTCGCGACGGCACGTGTTTCGTGTCGTTCAAGATCTCCGCTTCGCGATCCGACGACAGAAGTTGGCTCGCTCAAGATCTCCGCTCGTCCGCCGGCTCGCGCCTCTCACGGCGCATTGTAAGTGCGAGTACTCTATTAAAAGTGCAGTTCCACCTTCAATCCTCGCTCTCTCACTCTCTCTCTGTCTCAACCTCTCATTGACCCATCCTGTGGATTCGTTTGCGCGCTCGAATCTGAGTGGTCCCGGCAGCAGGCTGCTCCGACCGTCGGTCGACGCCGAAACAATAAGTCAGTTGCGCGGTTCTGGCGGGAGACATTTCGACGAAATCCGAGGTTCTCGCCGAACGTTGCAAATGTCACTATCCGCAAATGTCTCTACGTCATAAACCTATAACATAGAAACGGACAGTGCCAATAAGGCTGAGAAAATTTCAATCTCTGATACACTGTTGCACGTAGAAATCGTAGTTCCAGTGACTCTCAACCGCGACGTGCAACGAGAATTCGTTTCAGCGATCGGTAAAGGAAACCGAGAGAGTCCGGTTTCGTTTTCGATCGGGTCTTCCGTAGGAATACACGAATCTGCTCGAAACGCTTGTTCCGATCGATCAATATCCGATCGGATCGTCGGTTATCGTGACGAGGGGGGTCGCGGGAGATGGGTCGGAAAAATAGCTGACCTTGAAAACGGGCATACTATACTTTCTCTGTTGGCGACGCGGTTTCACCGGTTCGAGGTAGGGAGATGGAGAGCCCTTGGTGTTCCTCGCTGCGAGACCCCGCCCTGGAGTCTTTCGAGGCTCTCGAGCCGCCCCTCTCTGTTCCGAGGGAGGGCCGCCGCCATGCGCAAGAAGTCCCGGGGCACCGGGCTCGGCCGATACGCTCCTGCCTGGCTCCCGAAGCTCATT